>NC_142199.1:11195000-11345394 GCF_026936395.1 Plectropomus leopardus
CATGACATATGGGAAGGTGGCTGTCAGGTACACCACCTACAATGTACACAGCGAGCAGGGATGTGGTTGAGACGGCAAGGAGACAGAGAAAACAGAAGGGACACGTCTGTGATGTATTAAAAGAAAGCTGGAGCGCTGAAACCTGTTGACAGATGATGGCAGCGACATGACAAACAAACTCTATAAAAAAATGCTGCAGTGCCCGGTCCCTTAATTCACTCTCTGACCATATGAAAGAACAACATTTATGTTCTGGCTTTCACTCTGCCACCACTCAGTCACGCAGCTCAGCTGAGAAGCCCTTGAGCAAGTCACTGAGACGCAACCAGTTTAATGGACGCTGCTGTTTAACTGACCTCGTTCTCTCTGCGCTCAGAGAAGTAGGGTAAATAAAATGAGGAATCATTTATAGCGGGGCTTTTAGAAGTCTGACACTGTGGCCCTCCGTCAGAAAAAAGAAAGAGAGAACTCCCCGGTTTTGGGGAATACTGCTATGCATATTACACTGTGGGTAATTTCTATAAACAAGTATATGCATATGAACACAGAATGTGTTGGCAACGAGACAAGACATTGTATAGGAAGCTTTCGGGTTTCCATTTCTAGTCCAAGTAGTATTATTAAATAATCACATTTGAGCTTTGGTTATATTCAGGTTAACAGCTTGTGTGGAGAGCAAAAGCAGAAGACCCCATTGGCTATTATCTGATGATGATTTAGCTTTATATTTGCTATTTTTGTCATTTATCTGCATTCATATGCAGATATCGGTTTATAGAGATTAGCTGAAATGTCATCTGGTATTCTATTTTCAAATATCAAGTTGCTAGGACTGTAAACAATGACTGACACACGGAAGAGGAAGCCTTGGCCCAGTCTTGGTTTGCTGGCTACAATCCCTAAAACATTGACTGTTGCCCTTAGGGACTGATCACACCGAGACACAATGAGCCAGGCATGACCGAGAAAAGGAAATGCACTTCCAAGAAGCCTTGGAAGTGCATCTGGAAAAAACAGCTGGGATCACCTGTAGAGCGGGGCTGCGTGTGTATGGCCAAAAGTGACACTGACGGGAGACTCCACGCATTGAGCAGAAAAGTTGAAAATACTTAAACTTTTATGTATGGCCAAAAGAAAAACGTGTTGTGCAGCAGCAAGAAAGGAGCACCTGTAAAGCACACTGTACCATAGAGAAACCAAGTTTTTTCTGATGACGTTTCTCTAGAGACGCGCCTCGGGGTGACTGCCCCTTGAAAGGCTAAATCATAAAAAGACCAACAGAGGACGACTTCCGAGACTGCACTGGGGGCTACAGCATAAACCCCAATTTTTCTTTGTGTAGCTTTAATTACATTTTGGCAGGTTTGAACCATACATAATTTGCCAAATTAGCTTTTATCAATTATTTTTTAATCTAGCCATGGATGTACAAAGAGCTATCACTGGATTACTCTGATAGTGACAAAAACTCAAAAACGTGACGAATTCTGGGATATGAGGAGTGTCTTTTTTTCTAAGGGGCTTTACACACAGGAGAGAATGATGTCCTCTGAAAGTCTAAGTCACGCTGAATCTGTGAGTATAAGCATGATGATAAGGTTGCCAAACTACAAGAACTAAATTCCCATTGTTTTCAGACCACCACAAGGCACCTACAGTCAGCATCCAGCAGCGTGATGATGTTGAGAGTGTTTGCACGCACCTTCCCAGTGGACTTGACTCCCCTCCAGACACAGAAGTAACAGACAAGCCAGACGATGGCCAGACACAGAGCCAGCTTCCAGCTGATTGGACCCAGCTCGTCTAAACTGCTGGAGAGACGGAGCACCTCCCGCCTAGAACAAACAAACAAACAAACAAACAAACAAACAAACACACACACACACACACACACACACACACACACACACACACACACACACACACACACTGCTGTTAATGTGATCATCACCACAATAAAAAGTGAGAAACCAGGGAAGCTACACTCACTCCCAAAACTCCATGACAGGGGAGGTGGCGTTCTCAGACAGGCTGGTCCCATTGGTTGTCTGGTTGTGGTGATCAAACAGCACACATGCCTCTGCAGGAGAACACGTACATCTTTAGGTTAGGGGTGGCCGATATATCAATTACACGCGACAAATCACTACTTATTCCAAGTTTGAATAATGAAAAGACGAAATCACAAACACTGAGTATATCAACACTCCAGGCCCGAAACGAGCAAAGTGCTTCAGAATAAAAGTATCAGAGGTTCCACTTTGATCCATTTAATTATAACAAAACTCTATTTAACTGTATTATAAGAGAATTTCATTCACCTTTATTATAACAGTATTTTAACTTCATTGTTATAGTACTTTAACTTAATTATAACATTATTTAGCTAGCAAATTTGTTACAGTAGTTCATTAAATTTTTATTCTGACAGTATAGTATTCAACTTTATAATAAAGGTGCTTAATTTAACTTTATTGCAACTGTATTTTATTTAAATATTGTAACAGTAATTGATTTATTTGATTTCTTTGTTAAGACCGTTTTTTTTAACTTAATTATATATTAGTAGCTACTTTATTGAACTTTTTGAAACAGTAGTTTATTTTATAGTTTAGCATTTTAGTAGTCTATAGCTGTTTAGAAGAGAGATCAAAATAAAGCGAAACATGATAAACAGGAAGGAAATCCAGGCACTCCGAAAGTGTGAAAAACGTGAAAAAACAGGGAATTACATCAAAAAGCCTTTATTGTCGTGGCTAAATTTTAAAAAAGCCAACATATTTCGACCACTTCAATAAAGGCATTTTAATGTAATTCCTCCTGATTTTTTCATGTTTTTAACACTTTTGGAGTGCCTGGATTTCCTTCCTGTTTATGCTGTTTTCTGTGAGCACCTGACACACATCTGATTATAGTCTACAGAACAACCACTAGCCTCTCTCTTTTTCTAAATATAGACACATTATAGCCTAAAGATATAGCGATATCATTTAAAGGCCATATCACTCAGACCTATTTATGGTTTTACATAGCAGCCACAGACTGCAGTGACAGGAGCTTTTGACTTCCTGTCTTTACCGACCTGTGTTCCACGTGTTGTTACAGTGCGACCAGGGCAGCTCTGCATTAAAGCTGTAGGCCAGGTAGAAGAGAGCCCAGGCCAAAATGATGATGTAGTACACACAGCCATGCAGGATCATCACTTGGCTGGCATAGCCGAGCCCTGCAGACACAAAAAAATGCAGACAGATAGATATGATGTGTGATGATTTGGTAAAACAGATCGTATCATGAGCTGGTGCTCAGCAAGATAAGAGTCGCAGAAACACAAATAAATGAGTTTCAAAGCATTTGTGCACACACAGTCTATTATCAGATCCAAGTCATCTGATTTTCAGATGAGAGCATTCATTTATTGAGACACTCGACTTGCAGCCCACATCTAGTATATCTTCATTAAGAGTGAATGATGGTCTTATGAAGCTTTGAGTGGGTTAGAGAGTGTGGACTGTTTACCTAAACAAAAGGCTGTTTGTGATATTCTCTAATGAAATTCAGGCCTCTATGAGATGATGGCATATTAAATGAGTAAACAAGTGAGGAGTTCTCACATAGGCATTTCTTTGTCTGTGGCTGAGGGAGTGCTTAGTCTCGCCGCGGCACTACACGAGAGTTTGTCCCTGTGCTAAACACAGGGCCTTCACACGACAAGCTGTCAAGAAAATGCTGGTTATCTTGTGTGCATCTGTGTACCATATGGGCCGAAGAGCAGGGCAGTGCATATTTGTCACTGAACAGGGTGAATCTAGAAATACCGCCACGTGGTTGTGTGCCTCGGCACACCAGTCAAGTTGCACTTACAGTTTACTGTGAAAACACGGATGCTTCACACACATCTTTCTCACAGCTGCACAGAAGATCTAAACAATCAGCACAGTTTGAAGGCGGGCATCCGAGATTAGTGTCACCAACTCAGTAACTGACAAAAGGTCTTCCCCTCTGTCCCTGACTTTATTATGTTGAGTAATGGCCAGAAAAGTGTTTTTAAAAGCAAAAATAGAATTTCCTTTTTAAAGAAACACAACAGGGCTACATGAATGTTGACTGCTGTTGTTTGCATTCACATCATAGGATTTTGGTACATTTCTCGGATTAGAGCAAGCTCTATTTTAATGCTGTTTTCTGCACTGACACCTTTTTTTCTGGCACCTTATGTACACTAAAAGTACACAAACAATTCTTATAATAATACTTGGCATGTCTGAGCATTTTTAAGACTTTCCAAATACTGATTTAAGACATTATAATACCAGTTAAGGCGTTACTTTTATATCAATTAATTGAATGCCTTCTAAGATTTTCTAGGACCCGCAAAACCCTGAGCACTAGTGGCTGCACTGTCAGGATTGCCAGTTGCTAATCATGCAGGTGTTGTGTAGAATTCTGTTCCCCTGTCAAATATTGGCTCCCTCCTGTTAAAATGTATTGCGCTCCTCTCAGTGGTTAGGCACAGGAAAAGGTTTGGTTCAGATTTAGCTAGCGGGAATATTAACAGGAAATAATCCTTGGGACAACACTAGCATGCCAATACTGTAAATCCTCGGGTGCCGTGAAACACAGCGTGTGAGCGCTGTTAACTATCGCTCATTTTCATTAGTTGCAAACAGATAGACATTCAGTTCACCATGCACCAACAAAATGACCACAGTCAATAAATATGCACTTTTAGCGTGTTAATGTACAACCCAGTGTGACATTGTTTCCCCAATTGTCATCACTCTCTAATCAAGGCTATGCTGAGCTTAGTGTATCATTGTCACTCCCCACACGGATACATCAATTTCCGCTAGAGGGAGTGACAGCCAACAATTAACTCTTATCAATCATAAATGCAATTTTGCACTTTTTTTTACATTTTATGGAAACAATTCAGAGAATAACTGCAAATAAATTAATATTGAAAATAATTGTGAGTAATTGTTAGCCCTACGTCAAACCGGGGTACATGTAACAATGTGCAATCCAACACGAGAACAGCACAAACTGTAGCCTAAAATCTAAGAATCGACTGATGACATAATTAGATAAACCTACCTCCAAATAATGGGCAGACAGTCCTCCAGGCACTGACCCCTCCCAGGCTGGTGAACTGTCCCAGAGAGGTCTCCAGGAGGAACAGGGGGATACCGCACAGTACCAGGAACAACAGGTAGGGTACAAAGAACACACCTTGACACACACACACACACACACACACACACACACACACACACAGAAGGTGATATCTTTCTGAGGACTTTCGCTGATTACATTCAACTTAATACAACGTTCATACACATTTTAACCAATACATTTCCATGAATTTTCCATGACTTTGAAGCAAATTTTAAAGACCATACATCCTCTCAAACAACCATCTGTAATCCTTAATTTGCTTGTGAAATTTGAAATTGTCAAATTCCATGACTTTTTTCCGGGTTTTTCATTAATATAAAAGCACTGCTAATATCTAAATATGAACCTTGAAACAAAGTGATAACCCCAAATTCACCCTCACACTGTCATCAGTTTTATGGATAATTTTAGGACAACTTCTTTTATATTATTGGTGCAAAAACACACAAAGAAAATATTCCCCCGTCGAGCAGACACCTTGAAAATGCCTAGTTTTAGATGAGACGACGATAGAAGAACAAAAGAGGAATAGAAAAGGGGAGACGACAGACACAGAGGCGACGGCAGGAAAGAGAGTTTGCAGAATCATTCAAACTTTAAGGCTCAAACTTCCTCTCGTCTCCCCTATCCCACATGCTTTATTACCTCCTCCATTTTTGTAGCAGAGGTAAGGGAACCTCCAGACGTTTCCAAGGCCGATGATCTGCCCCGCCACAGCTAAGAGGAACTCAGCCTTGCTCGCCCACTGTCCCCTGGCATGCAGGCTGTCTTTGGTGGTTTCTTTCCCGCTAGACCGGCTCACCTGGTACAACTTGTTCAGCAGCGGGTCTCCTTGCTGTGGAGGTAGCTGGTTGGCCATTACCGGTTCTGGCAGAGACACACACACACCCCTATCGAAAGAAAAACACAAGAAATAAAGAGAGAGAGAATGTCACCTCAGTATGTAAACAAATAATAATAAAAGTTGACGGTATTAAATAAAGAGGCACAAAGACAGGATCCCTCACATTGTTGCAGTCAGGAGTGTATAACAGGCAGTTGGTTTTGCTGCCTCACTTATCTGTGATGTGTGTCTCACGTGGGTGTGTGTCCTTATCTGTACTCTGCAGGATGGTCAAGGACCAAATTTATCAAGGGCATCGAGCTGGGAACTATTTCTCTCACACTATTTCCTAAAAATAAATGTTTTTGTTGTATTGTTTTGACATTATTGTAGTAAAAAAAACAGTCTGACAAAACAAGATTATTTTTTGAAACCTAAGCAAATTGCTTTGATTTCTTTCCAAAACTTGGAAAGAAGGCAATAAGCAACTTAACAACACATGGCCCCAAAAAATAGTAAGAAATTTGTATTACAAAAAATACAGAAAATTAACATATAAGCAAAAAAAAAGTTTAAAAAAAAAAAACAAAGAAAAAAAGAAAATGATCCAAAAAGTCCAGAAAAAATAAAATAAATATATTTATAGATTTTTTTCCTCTTACATAATTTTAAATATGGAATTATGATTCTGAATACATTTTTTGGACATTTTCATTTCCCTTAGTTTTTGATAATTTTGCAACAAGTCTCCCTTTAAAAAAAAAAAAAAAATTCAAGTCATTTTCTATGACACCTTTTAAAAATTTCTTGCAATTTGCACGCCATTTTTGATTAAGTTGGTTCCTGCCTTGTGTTTTTCAAAGAAATCAAACCAATATGCTCAGGTTTCAGATGTTTAAATAGCTGTGTGAGGTGTCTGAACTGTGAAAACTGATGTCGAACCAGGTTTTAAAGGGTTAATATTGACAATACCAAAAAATAAGGTATTTTGGCAGCGCTTTTACCTCCCATAATATTAACATTTCCACCATTTATCAAATAGGGAACTTTGTGTGCAGTTATCAAACTCATGAGTCAGTTGTTAATTATCACTGGAGGCAGCCAATGGCATTATTGGAGGATTCCTTATGGTGTATTTAAGCACAAAACAAACATGTTTAAGTGTGTTTCTTCTATGACATTATCGTTTAATATCTTTTAATTACAAAAGCAGGGTTTAGTGCACTCTGCACAGATGCAGCAGGGGTTGGAGTTTCATTGTGTTATTGTTGTGGACGCTGTGAAACCACTCTCTTCTCCTCACCATTGTCCCCCGCTGTGCCATACGTTACATAATACTGATAAGACTACAAGCCGCCGTTTTTAAGCCACCTTTCACTTTTTCTCCGACACGCCGACGAAAAATGCTTTGCACATGGCTGGATAAATACACCGTAACACACATGTGATATTGTACAGACACCCCTATCTCCACTGAAGGATACACATGTAACAGTTTCACGAGACTGTTCCGCTATCTGTGCAGAGGTACGCTAAAGTTTTTATTTTAGGTAACAGTTATCTTCATAAATGTTACCTACAAATAAAAACGGCGAGCCTGTACATTATCGCCTGGCGTGTCGTATAAAATGATAAATTGCAGAGAATTCGACATGTCGCTGCCTACCTCTGCGTTTCCTGGAGTTCTCTAAACCAAGAGCACCCCCGTGTTCTGTTGGGCAAATGGTTTGTCCCGTGCTGGGTGGCTCTGCGCTGACTGGCGCAGCGATTCAACCAAATGTATAGAGGGGCGACGGGTAGAGCCTGGCGGGCGCAAGCTTGACATTAATAAACAGGTTACAAAATGAACCACCAGTAACTGTTACATCAGTTTTAGTGTTACAAAATGATAGCATGCAAGCAAGCAATATAAATACATACATACATACACATACATACACATACATACACACACACACACACACATTTTTCAGCACTCACTTATCATCACCAACACAGTACTTATTTGTTAGGTTATATATACGCTATATGTATTATTGTTATTAATTGATCATTGCTCTTATTGTCGTTAATTTTTCTTCTCCTCTCTCGAATATTTCACATCTAATATATTTACCATACAACAATCTGCAATAATGTTAATTTAAGTGAAAGTAACTGCGAAATTATAACAGCAGAATTACCGTTATTTGTTTTGTTTTTTGTTTGTATTTTTTAATATTCACCTTGTCAAGTTCTGCAAATCTGCTTATTTCCTTTTTCTGTCACCATTGTTTGGAGAGAGAGAGAGAGAGAGAGAGAGAGAGAGATAGATAGATAGATAGATAGATAGATAGATAGATAGATAGATAGATAGATAGATAGATAGATAGATAGATAGATAGATAGACAGACAGACAGACAGATAAAATCAAACAAACAAACATAAACCATCATTATCTATGTCATTAATTCAACATTAATAATTTTGTCATCATGACTTTCCTGTCAAAATTAGCAAGTGTTAATGGCTGTTTGGAAAAGTTTGCCTAGAGGGTTGCCAATAAGGGATTTCTTGGTTAAGGTTAGGGGGGTAAAAAATCAGCGTTTGGCTTAACATGAATAAATTTCTGCCTGTTTTAGTTCATGGAATCTCTAAATTTATTACAATACATTCTGAAAACTTGTTGCTGGGATGACTCTTTTGTTGTCTTTCCTCTTCTACTTTAACTATCAAATTAATTTATATTTTACGATCAATTAAATTTGTGTTTCATGGTTTGTGTGTCTCTTGTGTATATTTCTGTCAGTTGATATTGTGTTACGACATATGGATTCAGTCCAGTCACTTCAGTGCTTTTATAAGCATGTTACATCAACTAAAAGCCTTCCCTATCAACAAATATCACATAACTGATCCTCATACTTCACCAAGGCCCTTGCAGGTATACACAACTTCAGTGCATTGTTTAATCCGATTCAGAATCACTATCTCTTAATGTGTATGCTGTAGGCCATTGATGGAGCTTGAGAAAAGTACCAGACTTAAGGTCACTATTGTGGACTCTGTCCTGTAAATGGTCTCAGAGTCTTAACAGTTAGGCCACCTCAAGCTGCTCTCAGCACATTTAATAGGCTGTGTCATTGCCTGGGCTCATTCAGCTGAGCATTTATAGCCACGGTAGAAAAAAGTCCAGGCTCCAGCTAGCACTCTGCTTCAAGGAATTAATTCAGAAAATGGCATTCCACTGCATAGGCATAATAGGTAATAATATTAGGTGTATAAATCAAATGCAAAAGTAGATATTGTTGTATTATTTCTTGCAGATATATGCAAACCAGGCTGTGTTTCAGCTAGGGAGGATCGCCAGTTGTATTATACTTTTAAATATTTTTTAAAAGTCAAAATCCAATCCAAACTAACAAATACTGATTACTCTGATTTCAGGGAGCTATTCATTAACTTGATATATGTACTGTAGACTACATATATACGTAATGCGTTATATCTTTGTGGATGTCATTTATAACATCTGCATTTTGCCGTCTTCATTAAATCAACCCTGCTGCATCAATTAATCAAAAATAAACCCTTGAACCTAGAATTCAAGATTAGACTTCATGCAGATGACATGTTACTTTATTTGCAAGTGCCTCCAAGCTCTTTTCAAGACCACAAAACTTCTCTCTCTCTCTCTCTTTAATTTTACCACCAAATAATCAATATCATCATTTTGACAGGTAGTTTATCATCAGAGAGTTCAGCCTTTTTCTGTTGTTCTGACATGTTTTAAATTATCTGCTAACAGACTTAACTACAGTCAGTAAGATACAGTATGTTCAGTACGCCAGGATGTTCCTCAATCATTACAACTGAGACAGAGAATACTGTTGCCTATTCAGATATTGACAAAACAGAACATACAAATCAAACGACACCAAGAGGAAAACGATTTTTGAAAATAGATTTTTAAAAACTACAAACTCCGACTCATGTGAATACCTCTCCTTAAACGTCACCGGTGTTCTTGTAGCTCATTCAAGGATAGCAAGTAAGAACATTTTGTCCTGCTGACGGTTTGCTTTTGACTCTCCATTTTTTATTACGTTAATAAAGGTTATTCATTAGATAACATTCTATCGCGTCACACTAGCGAAGCCAGTGATTACACAGACTATCTATACCTACAAATAAACACTCTCACAACACAACCACACACATACACATCTAGGTACACACTATACCTATACCAAAGAACCAGTGCAAACAGTGACTCACAGTGTCTCAAAACTCTATTGCCTGCAGCTTTGGTTGCATGTCTATATCCATAATTGGAGAAGTGGTAACTTTCAGAATAACCACTCATGTCAAATTAATAATACTTCCCCGAAACACAATTTGTACCACTGTAACATGCCCTTCTTTTAGGTTGTAACAAAGACATCTATAGAGTGTCAGAGAAGATTTACTGAGTTATTAAAATTACACTATTTCTATGTACAGCTTAAGTCTGCCATTAAGTCCCTATATGGATTTATGTCACAATTTAACTTCAGTCTCCCTCATTAGTGGACCCCCCCCCCCAAGTCAAGGGTCAAGAGACAGGAAGTGGTAAAAACTCTTGCAATCATATACAATGCACAAATTCCTCAACTACACATGTGCACTCCTGCATATATCCTCTCTCCAAATGCAGCCTGCTTTGCCTCCCAGGGGCTTAATAAAATGCCAGCATTAAGGACCCTTCAATACAGTCGCCATTGTTCTGCCCTGACAAACCTGTCGCGCCTGTAAATGTGGTGCCACGGCGTGTAACTCAGACCAGGCGTAGCCGTACACAATTTCTGCATGCTTTATGGCTGCTTTTATTGGTGTCTGGCATCCAGGGTATAGGGCAGTGGGTCACTGTGATACACTGACACAAATTGTGAAACTCTTCCAGTCTGCAACTATCCTGTTGCTACAAGACTGCAAGGTTTTCAAAACTTTTAACAGGAAGCGACATTGCAGTATGTTTTAAGAATGTTGCAAATATTCGGCTTCAAGCCAACTGCTACAAAACATTTAATTTACATCATGTTAAGGGAATTGTGGCCATTTAAGTCCTCTAATTATAGTCACCTTGTGTGTGGCACAAATAATGGGATTTCTTATTTTCTAACATGATGTTGTTTGGATAAGACGAAGAATCCACATAATTCATGAAGTGGCGACGCAAATAAAGTTCAACAGCTTAACAGAGGGTTTAACGACTCCAATTGACTGAAATAATGATCATGTCTTACTTGACAGATTTTCTTGCTTACCCCCTTGAGGAAGGTTGGAGGTCAGAGTCAGCACAGTGCAGCTACTCTGGAGCTGACTTGCTCAAAAGCATCTCAACAACGTTGATGTTTGACAACACAAGGCTATGTACTTGATTATAGTCTACCAACTATCAGACCAGAAAGGTGAATGTAGATCAATATTTGGAGGATAATTCTATCTTTTGTCCATTTAGATTCGACACATTGATTCTAAACCTTCAAGTTAAAGTGGTCGTCTTGCCTCGTTTGAACCCTTTGAAAGATGTGGTCAACATCAGACCTACAAGTCTTTACCTCCTTCCATACTCTACTTCCCTTGTCCTAAATAGGTAAACATTCCTGTGGCTTAACCCCCTTCCTCTTCAACCTATGTGAAAAGCATACCTTGTAAAAGAGGACTCTTTTAAATGTAACCTCTGGCCTTGTGTCCACACTGTACACAACTCCCCTGAGACCTGTGGTAGGCCAGATATTTGCTGCTGATAATCTTTCCTGGAGATTTTATGGGAATGTTTTGAGGGGCAATTCCCTACATGAGTCTTTAAACCACAGTGGGTATTCCCATGATGTGTGCTGCTTTCAGAGATTTGAGAGGCTTCACTGGAAATGTAAGGTCATTTATCCAAATCTCAGTAGGCTATATGCTGCTTTTTTCCTTTTTTCCCTAGTGATATCCTGGTCCAAAAATATCTAAACCTCTACTCTCATAATAAACACTACAGGTAACATGTATTCTGTGCGCAAGGAGTTTGCTTGGTTAGTCACTTTGCACCATTAATGAAATACTCTGACAAATAAGGTTCAAAGTTTCTATGAATACTTCTTTGGCTTGTTTGGATAAAAGCTGTGTTTACACTGCTTGTGATAAATGGCCATTTTTTCAGAGGCATTTACTGTGTGAATGTAGCTCTCCTCCAGTCAGTTAGCTTATATATCAGCCTATTCACCAGAAGAATATGTTGGCATTGTACATTTCCGCAAATCATGAACACCTTATATTTGCACATTAAATAAATATAATAAAAAAAGTTATGTAGTATATTTGCTGACTGGATAGGAAGGTGGATGGTGTGTCACCTTGGCCAGAACTGGTTGTGTTTTAGCATGTCATTGCTGTGTTTCCATCTGCTTTACAGGCAGCAAACATGGGTGTTTTGATAGGTGTTGTAGCAACCCATCAGTATTTTTCCAGCATGGAGAGCGCCACGAAAAAAGCGATTCTTTTAGGTTAAACATAATATTTTCCTAACCATAACCACGTGTTTTGTTTGCCAAAACCTAGCCACATTTACCACAGCCTTTTTGAAATGTTTTAAGTTTTAACATATTCACAACATTATAATAAGCAAATGTAACATTTCCCTGGTTTGCAGAAACATACAATGCCAACATTTTTTCTGGTGATTGGGTTGCATGTACTGTACTGACTGAACATTTTCATTCACTGTGTACAGTAAAATTGTTTGTGAAAACGCATGCTAATAAGGAAAATAGTGCAAATATGATAAGTCATCTGTTAACTAATGTAACACCAATGATTTTAGAGTTTTGCTTAGTTACCTTAGCTTAGCATAAAGACTTGAAACAGTAGGAGGCAGCTAGCTTGGCTCTTTCAAAAGCTTTTTTTTCCTTAGCTGTAAAGTAACTAAAATCTTAAGAGTAGTTTTTATTACAGTGCTGGGCTAGCTGTTCCAGTTTTTATGTAAACATACAGCAACGAGAGTGATATCAAACATTTTCACTTTTGACAAGAAAGCAAATAAGTATATTCCAAAATAGAAAGTTATTCCTTCAATATCTTAACAAAACACATTTTCCAACCCATCAGGCATACGAGCAAGGACAAAACCTACAAGACAGAGCATCATATCATTTACGAGCCAACTTCCGAAACTAAAGCAAACAAAATACACCATGAATGTGGGTTATAAAAACAGTCCTAGAATCCGGCCTCTGTCTGGACGCTAATACTTTAATCTGCACTCATGGATCCAGATTTTGGTGCTTTCTTTTCTATTATAATAAGAAACTAACTGCCCATAAACACTGTATACAGTACGTATGTGACATCTTTACTCCAGACCAAAAGCTGATTTACTTGCTATTTATGGAAACCTAAAAGAAGAGCTTGTACCAAATAAATTTGAATTCTTGAAAGAGCTTTTTTAGAAAAAAAAAAAATAATACAGATGTCTTTGTTTTAATTGATACTAGTTGGATTGTTTCCAATACTAGAGGTCTTGTGTCCTGGAATGGATGATTAATAGGCCATAGAGTTTGAAAATGAGCCTCAACATTTTTTTTCAGCAACGATGCACAAAAACGTTAACATCACACAAAGTTGCACAAATTATTTGGTTAAGTACTTGATAAAATAATGCAGGAAAAGAATGATATACCAAGATATTTTCACTGCTAACCTTATGCTGAACTTACCTCTGTTTATGTGGATTCGCACTGTGCCTTCAATGTAGTGCCTTAATAAGACTAATTAAGACCCTGTTCGTCCGGATCATTTTACAGAAAAGTGAGTACACCATGTTTCTCCTTTGCCCATCCAGCTTTGCTTGGGACCAAACGCATTCTCAGGGAAATCGAGTCAAGCTAAACAAACCCAGATTCCTGTTGCTCACCGAGCCTGAAGCTCGGGGCTAAACAATCATGGGAGTCTTAGTATCATTTCTTTCATCTACAGCAATAACCCTCCAGCAACATGAACTGTGGTCATTTTGTTTAAATGGAATAATAATAAACAATGATTCAAATATATACAGGATACCAGTATTATATGTGATACAGATTAACTTGTATCAAGCGGTGCATGTATGATTTTGTGAAAGAGGGACAAAAGGGATTGTGGAAGTCAAGCCTCCGGTCAGCAGGTCAGGTGTACAGTGATTAAACTGTCTAATGTGGTCAAGGCACCGAGACCTTCACACTCTGGGCTGAGGTTGCCCCAGGGAGGAATGCAGCACTGGATTATCTCAAAACATCAAATAATAAGCCCCCCTTCTGCCACCACTGACAGCAAACACAAGAGACTCCTGTTTTTCATCCGCATGGAGAATTTAAGACTTCAAGAGAACTCAGCGGGGATCCAACTTTGACGGTAGTTTGATGAATGAACTGGATGGAAGCTACTATTTTAAACCCACAAAAAAATTATTTCCAGTGACTAATGCCCACATACCTCCATTGTTGTGCACATGACAACACTGTGGGGTACCTGCAAGGTAATTATATCATTACAGGCCATTGCATCCATTATAACCCGATTTCATTATTTCATTACTGTGGTCTTTGCTGACTTGGCAGCTCTCGTTGGCGAAGTTTTGCATTCCATAGCCAGCCGTTTCATACGCTTGGATGCAGGGAGACTTAATTGAGGTTAAGCACCTCGGTCAAGGGGCTCTGAGGGCCACACTGCTCCACTGGGGATTTGTGCAGTGGGCCCCTTGATTCTCTGACTGCCAGCTTACAGGAAAACACAGAAGCGTGTTTCATCAGAAGTGGGAATATAATATAATAAGACGGGAATATCTGGAAATAAATCCTCCATTGTGATGTTGCAACAACTAATGTAAGGAATGATAAAAATCAAGGGTGTGGCTTTTATGGAAGAACAAGGTCACACCATTAGTACTGTATAAAGGTATTTTAAAATTCTACTGTTT
Source organism: Plectropomus leopardus (assembly GCF_026936395.1). Lineage (NCBI taxonomy): Eukaryota > Metazoa > Chordata > Actinopteri > Perciformes > Serranidae > Plectropomus > Plectropomus leopardus. The sequence goes on from NC_142199.1 coordinate 11,209,959, forward strand.
CACACAATATATTAAACAAATACATTACACATGTGGAGGAGTTTTAAAAGACTGGATCTCACATTTACTCGCATCAACATTCTTAAATGTGATTGTTTTAGGTCAAAAACACATTCCAGAGAGTGCAGACCACTGCCAAGGCCAAATACCCTAACTCGTAATGTTTACAAAACAGAATCCACAGCATGGTTAGTTTATCAGCCCTATGATTCCAATCCACTTGAAAATTTAATGGATTCTTCATTGGCCCATCCTCCATCTGACCACCAAAAAACACAAAAAACTGTGACCATTATGTTGATAATCACGTGCACAGTGATAAAAGGCACAGAAGACTGAATCTTTAACACATAGATGTTTCCCTTTCCATATCCCACACCTGCACCCCAGCCTCATGCAGCTACATTAGCTAATTTGTACACAGCTATGGTTCATACACACATCACAACATTCAGTTCTTATTTTCTCACTGACACGCAGTGGAACAATGAAGATCTTGGCAAATGTTCAGTGCTGTTGAGGGAAAACTGGGCACATATCACTGGCTTTCAGTAACTGTGTGAATGCTGTTTCAACATTTTCATGCAGAGTGGATCCCATGTCTAATAAACTACTGCATGCAGTAACCCTGAAAGGCAAAATTGACAATGATATTGTCATACAAGCTAGACAGCACTTATGACAAAATGCACTAGTGGTTTCACTAACTGCACCAAACTACAATTTAGGGTATTGTTAAGTTGACGAGCAGTTTAGCCTCCAGTTTTGCATTTCAACAATGCTTTTGAATCCATTTCGGCTTTCAGCATTCACACGCACTTTCTGTAGGAAATGCATTCTCTAGAACTATTAAATCATCCTGCCTACAACCCATCAAAAGGGGCACATTGCTCAGCACAGGCCAAAATCCCGCCACACGGTGATGACAGAAAAGTGCATTTGCCAAATCCGAGTAGCTGCCTCAGCACTGCGGTCGAATCACAAGAAAGGGTTGGAAACATCTGTGATCAACTTTGGCAGCTGTTACAAAGTGCAGGCAGCTAAACCGGGACCACAAATAAAATCCACGTGCTTTATGACAAATGACATCATGCCGTTGTAACACAGAGAGGTGAAGTAGGTCTTTAGGTTAATACATGACTGTAAACTATGGAAACTATGTTGTTGGCAAAACTGCACAACAACAACTGATTGTAGTTTGTTTACTGATTGCTAGATTTACACCTTCTTGGTGTAGATATTCCATGAAGTGACTTTTTCTTTTTAAGGATATGATTTTTAACTAAATGTGTGGCAAAAGAAGTAAACTCAATGACACACAGATGATCAGAGTGTAGGGCGAAGGATCAATATGATCAGTGGTTTTGCTGCTGAAGTGTTACTTGTTTTGGTATGACCATTAGCTTATGACTGCTAATGTTAGTAAGGTAGCTGAGTGTATCTGACACAACTGAGTCAGTTTATCCTGTAATGGTAACAGTCAGTAAAGTCAGCAAAATGTCGTTTATAGGGCAATTGGTAAAAATAATCGTCGAGCATGTTGACGTTGCACAGCCATCTAAGAGGGGTAAGTGTCTGCAGCCACAGTAACTGCCGGTCATCTGGCAATTGTTTATCATCAAAATTTTTATCAGAATAGTCAACTGATTACACTGCTTTTCCATCAACGGTCTTCGCTACGTTCACACTAAGTAATTGCCATGAAGGAAAGCGATTAAATTTTCCTTAACCAATCACTAGAGATCTACCATATCCACCTAAATCTAACATCATTTTATGTCCACAGTGGGTCCACACCATTACAATGCTGATGTACGCCTGCGGTAGCCTGCACACAATTGGATAGTTATCGGAGCCGCCGTTAAATTTCAGTGGCAAGAGTTGTGTTTAAGTCAGAAGAATCAGAATCAGTTTATCGTCACTTCCATATATACAGCTAGCATACGTGGAGGCAAAATACTGTCATACATAACACACAAACACATACACAGACAGCAAATAAAAAGTTATAAAGCGCTTTTTTTCCACTGTCACTGTGTTTAAGACTGCATGGCCTGTACAAACACGAACAAGTCAAGGCAGGTCGATGAATGTCAGTGTCTGTGAAATCGTGGACTATCATCTCCCAGAAATCCCTCATACGTGGGTTCTCCCACATATGAGGGGCTTGCCTTTCCATTAGCGCTCACAAAACACGCCTACATTGCATTCAATTGGAATAATAGAAACATACCTAACAGACCTCCCATTTGATAGATTTCACTCCTGGGACCATCACCTATAAGATTTGGGTTTCAGATATGATTAAGACCAGAATTCAGTAGTTGTCACCTACAGATGAGGAGATAACAGTGACGGATCAGAAAAGTCATTTTATGACTCTTACTAGACCTCCCGCAAGGACCCCTAGGGTTCCCTGGACCCCTCGTTGAAAATGTCAAAACTAAAAACTGAAAACTAATGTGGTCCATGGGGGCTTATCATTAAAGAGATAATTAATTATTTTCAGCCAGGTCTCTGTCAGCGAGGTGTGAGCAATGTGTGTGACTGAATGGTTTTAAGATGCACTTGTGTACCAGGAACTTCCCGCCCATGCCGTGAGCAATAAATCCACTGGATGATGTGAAATATTTAATTCCATCTCAGTAATTACAAATGCAAAAAATATGTCTTTAATTGGCCCGTCCTTACATGTCCCTCTCTCTCCCTGCCCCATTCCTTCAATCGCCTTCATGAAACGGTTGGTCTTGTGAAATCTTTCATAATCTTTAGAATCAGCTGTGTTTCTTCTTGAAATGTTGGCTTTTCCTTTTGGGCATGCATCTGCAGCCATGATAATACACAGAACCCACTGTGAACAGGCAAGAGGTTGTGTGCTTCAAATTGCATTAAAAAACCCCAATTGAGATGTTTATTAAGAGTGCTCCGTATTAAGTATAACTAATGCCATTAAAACTGGAAATAGTCTGGCAAATTCCTCATCTTTGTTGGAAAATGCTATAATCAGAATATGGCCAAATTTGGAAAAATCCAAATGGAATATGCTGTGTCATAGAAAATGATTACATATGAAAGCATGTTAATGTAATCATGAATAATTGTATGGAAATCTATGATTCACACGTTATCAGTTAAGATATGAATGTTAAGATACTGCGAGAGTGAGACCTTTTACATGTTTGGACTACAATGACAGACACGCTTGTATGACGTGTGAAATGCGCTGTATGAGGCTGAATGACTCTTCTGTTACTGTTAGATGTTGGTGTGTCTTTGTCCATGTTCGTACTGTACCAAGTATTTCTTAGATCCGCTTTATGTTGCCATTTAACCTATATATTCATATAAAATCAACTGTGGCTCCTCAAATTGATTTCGTTATTTATCAAGATGAAGACTGACAGAGTACAGGTTTTTCCTACATCATGCCGTTTACATGACATGAATCAAATTCTGAATATTGTCATATTCAGAATAATAGGGGAATATTAGTGCGCATGTAAAAGTACCTAGTGAAGTGTTAAACCTTGTCAGATTTTGGCTGGCAAACTTCCGAGGAATTCCTGCCACTGTCGGTAACTAGGGCTCCTTAACACCATTTCTTTGAGAAAGTATGCCTCCGGCAATGCATGTCTAGTCACGCAATTGTGAGGCCAACATAAACTGTGTACTGATGGGGCTCTTGAAGCAGTGTGGAAATCATAGTGTGAAAGCCCTCAGAGTGACACTGTATCACGTTACTGTTATTGATAACCTGAGTCCTAGTAGACATTTTGATGTGTCATGCTGGTGTTAGGGCTGCACAAGGACATCATATAGCCATAACAATATCAGACAGCAGTAAAAGCTGCATGCACAGGAGTGCAAATCTGTCTAACAAGTATATGAAATGTTTTTTTAAGAGCGACTGTTAAAATGTGAACTGTTTTCTTTTTAATGTTTTTATGTTATTTATGCTATTTTTCAAAAATCTATTTATTGATGTACAGCACTTTGGTAAACTGTTGTTTTTAAATGTGCTTTATAAATAAATGTGGATTGGATTTGGATTAGATAATTAGTGAGTGTATTAACTTTCTCACTTTTAAATTACTATATCACACTCTGGGCTGATAATCATGCCTATAACTGTCATTACCGTGGTGGAAAATAAAAAAATACATCTACTTCAATACTGTACTTGTGCAATTTTGAGGAACATTTATTTAAGAGCTTTACTTGCGCTTCAAATTAAGATTTTACATACAAAACTTTGTAAAATATTTATATATTAGGCAGTTAAAGTGAGCTCTACCTTGATCAACTTCATCACTTAAGTACTGCTTGCATATCTTCACATGAATATTAAGATCTCGATAACGTTGACAGTAGCCACTATGCAATAAGAATATTTTTACTTGATACAAGTACATTTTTAGACTTTTATCTATGTGAAAATTGACAGCAGGACTTTTACTTGTAATGGAGTATTTTTATAGTGTGTTATTAATATTCTAAGTTAATGTTCTGAATACCTTTCCCACCATATACCAACTTGCACATTTAATATATTGCGAAATGATCTTGCGTCATATTGTGTTACATGACCAACAGAGGTACGTTAACAAGACTCTTTTTGTGTAAACCAGCTATGTCATTGTTATGAAAGTCTCATTTTGGTCATACATTTAAATTTTGTGCTTAAATGCAGACACACTCGCTCACATGTCAATTGCTCGCACCTACCAGTGGAAACTTGACACTGTTCTCTTTTGTCCGTCTTCTCAGGTGTTGGAAAGTAGAGATCAGCCAGAGCTGCAATAATATTAAAACACACAAGTCAGATGGGTGGGGCAGATAAGCTGCAAACACTCAGGTGTGCTGGATTTCTTTTTTTTGTGACTGTTCATAAAAACAATGTGAAGAGATTTCGCAATAAAACAAAATAAATGTCACAGACTCACCTATGTGCTGTCCTGAAGGAGGGCTGAGGTGAATTACACAGAGGATACTGAAAACATCGCAGGTGTATTGAATGAAGGAGGAGGAGCTGATGAGAGGCTTGAGGAAGTCAATATGAAGGCAGGATGCTTTGCACATCTCAGGTTTTGATTGTTCTTGTTTAATAAGGCTTTTTATAACCCAGGAGCAATCCATCAAATCCATTTTATTTTTGACCAGTGTTGTAAACAAACAAAGTTATCTTTGGTTTAATTTTTTTCCCTGACGTTCAGTGACGAAATATGGAAAAAGTCAGGTGGTGGGAAATGTCTTAACACATAGCATAACCCAAAATGACAAGAAGTTATTACAGCGAAAAGGAAGAGACAAAGTGAGGGTTTGTGGAAGCTACGCACCACATTCCATAGTCTCTCTCTATTAAGACGTCCACATTAGTGTGTGTGTTTGGTCGTCTGTCATTTATTGGCCTGTCATCCCAGACTATTGTGGCATGCTGATGATCCCCTACAGCTTTATAATCTCAGCACATACAGGCTGCTTCATGTAAACACAGGTTTGCAACATTTCTGTGTGTCTGGAGCACAATGTGTAACAACAGAAGGCCCGTAAATATACATAAATATATACCTCGATTGTTTCCTGCATGTAACTAACCACTCAAATGCAGAAAAGTTTCCTGATCCTGGATTAGTGGCTGCACTGGCAGTACACACAGTCCTCAAACATATAAATCAGCTTGATTGATGAACCAAGTGTTGGAGATGTACCTGTGTGTCAGCCAGTGCTGCCTAAAACCTTTTGGCTTCTCGAGCTGGAGCGCGATGTGGAGCTCCGTGTGTGTGCATGTGTACTGCACACCCTGTACGTGATTGTAAAACCCCAATTAGGCCTGTATCTGTTTCACCTCAGTGGTTTTCTGGGAAAGCCAGAGAGGGAGTGAGATGCCGACTGATAGAAGCCAAAGCAGTCTGTCATTAAGAGTGCAGGGCCCCATCAAAACAAGACCAACATGCTCTAATAACCAGCTTTCCACTGCACTCTGTCTCTGGTGTTCCTTCTGCATCTCTCTCTGGTTATGTAGACTTTTTTTCAACATTTTAATTTGTTTGTAGCTCTAAATGGAATTCTATTTTGGCATTTTTCTCTACAGATGCTTGTAAGTGCTAGACAGTTAGATAAGTTTAAATCTAACTCAACACCAGATCTCTGTTCTGTTAAGAATATTTCTGGATGTTTTTTTTCTGGATATTTAGCACAAATATCATAAGAAGATGTCCAAATCAACAAAATCTGCAAGTCTTTAAAAATTGGGCAGGCAAAATACCTGATGGAATTTTCCCTCCCATGTCTTTCACAGTCAACATGTTTGCAAAGATAACAAAAAGGGAGATTTATTCAACTTGTACATGTCTGAACTCCAGTGGTATCAGGTATGGAATCAAACTGAAGCTCAAAATGAGACCAAACTCTGGATGTCAGTTTTTGAGCCTCAACTGAGGCCAAAATGTTTACCGCAACAGATGGCAAGGCTTGTTTCCAGTGAAGCCTTTGATGGAAAGTCAGTTAACAGGTTTTTCCAACAGTTGTGTGTCACTGCAATCATGGGAACTCCCTGAGCATACAGTCATCACTATGCAGACAAAATATTAAGCTGATTGGTAAAGTAGTTTGAGACACAATCACACACAAACACACATGGCCAAACGCTGGGTGGAAATTAGAGGCAATTGAGTACAGTTAAAATTAAGAAAATGTATGTGTTTACTAACAACCTATAATGTCAGTGAAGGCCTTGAGACATTAAATACAGTGCCAAAAAAGTAGGCATATTTAATGTAGTCAGATATTAATATTTAAACTCACCTCAAGTGACAAAGAGGGTTGATAAAGAGAAAAGAACAAGTCTACAATCATGCCAGCTGCTGTATGAGGCCGTACTGAGCCTCACATGCTTTGAGCTAAATGCAAACATCTTCAAGCTAACATGCTTACAGTGCTTCCAGTTTTGGAAATATGGCCGCTGAAAGGCAGACTGCTTGAAGATGCTTCTGAAATGCTCCCAGTGGACATCGGTATCATCTTATGTCTCCTCCTGTCTGCTCTTTGTATCTTTGTCTCATTCCTAGAGAACAACATTATGTAGCCTCTGCTCAGAGTTGGCATCTTGTGTGTTGTCTGGCTATGTTGTCTCTTGCTGAGCAATGTTGTCTTAGACTTTTGTGCAACACAGGCACATGTCCTTGAGGAAGGTATTTCCTAAAGTTGCCCAATAAGCTCTAATTTTTCACATGACGGCAATTTCTTGCATAATGGCTGCACAAACTTCTTAAAATATACATTAGATAATTGCTCTAATCTGTCTATACTGTGATATTTGAGGCTGTAACTTCAGTCCAGATGATAGAAGAAGATGTTGGCATTGCATATTTCTGCAAACTACAAATATGTTACATTAACAATGTTTCATCTGTATGAACCTTTCAATGGTGACACAGAATATGAGCTGGCTTTGTTTTTTACAGACACATCACTATGTTTTTTTTTATCAAGACACATTTGCATTTCCTGCCTGGGATAGTGCCATGAAAAGTGTTTTTTTTTCTTTTTTTTAATTAAAACTTTGCTGCGTTTTCTGCCAGGAAAGTGCCATGAAAAGTGGTTTCTTTTTACCAAGAAATTGCTGTGTTTTCTGCTGGGATAGTATCTCACAAAAAGATTGTTTAGTACTGAGAATTTTCTGCATTTTCTGCTGTTATAGTGCCATCAAAAGTGGTTGTTTTTACCAAGACATCGCCACTTTTCCAGCTGGGATTGTGCCTCTGAAACCAGAGTCACAACATGATCTTTCCCTAACCATAACCAAGTGTTTTGTGCTACCTAACCACACTTAACCACAGCATTGTTGAAACATGAAGTTTCTATGTATCTGCCACATAATAGCATACAAATGCAACATATCTGTGGTTTGCAGAAACATACAATGCCAACAGTTTTCCGGCGACTGGGTTGCTAAGTTGTGGTTGAATTTGGCTTCCTTGTTTACCAGTTATTATTTTGCAAACCCATTGTGTGCTGTTAGTAGTAACATTTTTTAAAATTATTTAAACCAAGGGTGATTTGTATTTGAGTGCCATACCTTCCCACTTAATGTAGGCTGCTTAATTCCAAATTCCAATAAGAAATTAACCCTTTTTGGAAGACCAGAATAAAACATAACTATTAAGTCATGATTCCTCAAGTTTTGGGACGTTTTGTTCTTTTGTAGTCCATAAAACAGGAGAATCAATATTGTACTGCATCAGTCTCCTGTTTCTGTCTGTCCGGTCTTTTAGGGTCACAGAGTTGGAACGAAGATGGACAGACAGTGATGCAGAAACCTATTTGGCACTGCGCTGTGGTCACGGAGGCAGAGGGAAGGGGAAATATGCAGAGAAACTGGGTTGGTCAATAAAACAGCAAAGACGAGGCAAGAAAAGAAGGAAAAACATGACAATTAGGATGCGGTTAAATTGTTTGCTTCATACAATAGCCTTCAATATTGTAAAGTATGCAATGCACAGCCTGCTTAAAATCTGGTCTGTCTCAAACAATGCAATATAGAGCCGAGCCACACCACAGTAAGCAAATGCCAAACTAAATCTTCAGAGCCCGCCATTATGAACAATTGTTCCTGTTTAGCTTGATTTTGCTGAAATACAAGAAGACAAATGCAATCTGGTGGTCTCTGAACAATCTGAAACACATTACGTCTGTCGTTCTGTTTTGCCGATGTCCCTTCACATAATAAATCGCTACAATCTCCGACACCTTATTTGACATTTGGACATAAGAAACAAATGATCAGGGAAGTCCACCCTTAAAGCAGTGTGTATAATTTTGAAAGTACAATCACAAGATGAATTGTTCCTCGAAGTGCTGATGATGTCATGCATGAAAAATAGACAAATTAAATGCTAAACTGATCCTGCTATTTCACTGGCGCCAATGTTTTATTTTTCTATTCCATCAGTGGGTCAAATTAAGATTTTAATAAAGAGATGGATAATAAAAGAAACAAATTAAGTGTTGACAGACAATGAAACCCCCCCTCAAGGAACACGTGCACATGTGCTGAACTGTCAGCTGTAAATACTGTATTATTAAATTGAGATACACGGCCCTTTTTTGGTGTAATTATACCCACACCCTTTCCCCATCTGACAGGGAGGAAATGCATCCCAGGCATCCTTGCCTTGAGCGTTTACTAGTCTGACATGCTGTCACAGTTCTCTTTATCTGATGGCTAAAGTCTGACACCCTCAGCCAGAAGTCTGGGGCAAAGAGGAACCTGAGGGCTTACAGCTGCTTTCTTGAGTTACAGCGTAATCCAAAACACACACAGTTGAAAGTCTACAAACACATACATACAAATGACAGAATGCATAAAGTATAGACAGATTTGGGATGTCCTGCATTTAGCTCGTGTTACTGTGGCTGGGAATAATTATTTCAGCAGCCAGAGAATATGCAGTGCTGTGAATTATTCTGATGGCTCCTAATTCTGAAAACTCAATGGTGTGAAAAATGTCACATTGGATCAAAATGCCATTTGTCCAACAGCCAAGTATCTGGAAAACCCACATTAATTGCTAGTTTCCCTCAAGGCACATGCCGCCATCATTTGATTCTGTGCTCAAAATGCGAACTAGGCATAGCCAACATTTGCATTTGGGTAGGAAATGGGCTGAAAAATGGGCCCTATAAGGGACTGTCCACAGGAACCATACTGACCCCATGCCAAATGTCCACATGGGTGGGTTTACTTAAGTAGGCCCCACATGGGATATGCTAGGGCTACCATGTGGGCAATTGGCATGGGGTCAATATAGTACCGGTGGACAATCCCATATAGGGCCCATTTTTTAGCCCTTTTACAACCCAAATAGCTCCCACATACAAACAATGGCTAAGAGAGGACTTAGTTGTGTCTATAAAGTGCAAACTTGGTGTAAAAAGGACTATAATACATACGATAATAATAGATAAAGGCAGGGTTCTCATTTCTCACTAGCAACCATTGGTTTTGTCAGTTGAAACTGTCACTTGCAGATTTAATCAGCTCTAGCAAGCTAATTGTTACTATTGTTAGTTTCCTGAGTTGAAAACACTGCCTCCAATGGCTTTTCAATGTTTATAGTTGACTAGTTTTAACACAAGAACCTTGTAAAAGGCTCTGAAATGTGAACTTGACACATGATATCGTGCTACAAGACACGTTCAGGCATAAAGGCCTTAACAGTTAATCATCCATGTAGACACACTAAAATTAAGAAACAGGTAGTGAGTCCTGTTGTTGTACTTGCAATAAGGGAAAAAATGTAACATCACACTTCGGGATTTAACTTCAACCTTGTCCTTGACCTTGTCCAATCCCTGGATTACTTCTGACAGTTATTATGACAACAAGAAGGGGATGTATCTATCTAAAACTCTCATGTGCATACCTGTAATCCGGCTCACAAGTATTTCGTCCATGCTGAAATATTTACAGGCACTCATCGCTCAGGAACAAGAGCTGAGATTCCTTTATTACTCCTGTCACCTTTCAACTACCACTTATTTAATGGAGGAGGTGGAGGAGGAATCTGACAGGGTTCCTGTGAGGAACGCAGCCTTGTCTCCTAATGACACATTTGGATTCCTGAGTGGTAAACAAAACTGCAGTCCTGGACACGACTCCAGTCTGTTAACACTCTTTTGGAAAACTCCACAGATTGTAAGGAGCTGACAATACAGGGCTGGGTGGTGGTGTAATGGGATGAGGCAAGTGTTTATAGTTTTTTGGCAAGGCCGAAGCTGACTTTTTTATACTGTATGTTGTCGTTTTATAATCCCTTGCATATTTTATTGACTCTGTAGTGCAAAAGTTCTGTCAAGACTGAACAGAAGACGAAAAATAGGATTTGAGACCCACAGTGTGTTTTTATGTCAGGGCAGCAACAGTCTAAGGATCGAAGGGAGGGTCCACTTCTCTGGTCCAAATCTAGGCTTATAACCTCAATACCCTCTGCTGGGACTTCATTTATGAAAGCTTTTGTGCAGTTTCTGTCCTTTTGGCCTAATCCAAGCCAGAGTTGTCCAAGAGTTTTATTGCAAAAGGAGCTACGTAATAAAATAGTAAACTCCTACATGCTGTCTGCATTATGTAACTCTCACTGCATAGATCCTCATCAGACATCACATAGGGAAAACAGGACGCAACATACTCTCTGTAGTCGCACACTTTATCATCATCACACAATGGAAACACCTGGGCAAATAAACCAATTCACAGGAGTGAAATTCTGGGTTATCATTCAATGTGGAGGATCAAACTGATTAAGAGGAACAAGCTGAGGATAAGGGAAAGAGGAAGCAATGAACTCACTAGAGAAGTTAAGTATAGATCTTTCACCTGATATCAGACAGAATATTTAGCTCGTTACAGTTTCCATCTTCAGTCTGATATTATGTCTACTTCAAAGTCCACTTGTTTTTCCCAAATCAATCACTAGGGACCATCTTATCCATCTTAATCTGTCATTTTAAATCACATTTATGCTCAGCGTTAGATACCTAAACAGAGATGGATGTAGCCTTATGGCTTTACTCTGTGTTCGGTACAGACGCAACAAAAAGGGGGTTCTTAGAACTAAGACAATGTTTCTTTGGTCAAAACTGCCTGTTGTGAAGGCATATCCATTTAGAACAGCCTCCGTATCGATAACAGCATCTGTCTTGTCTGTGGAGCTTGTCTATGCCATTATCTCTCCTCATGTGTCGCACACACAGCTTGACAATGCGTTATTCTGGAGAGTGGTGCTGATTGGCTAATTGTTAGTCCTCCCTTCTGGCACTCATCGGATAATTTTTTATTTTAACTGAAAAACTGCTGTTTCTTGATTGGATTCCAAAGTCTGGACCTGGAAAAAAAAGATCCTTACACTCACTAAGAAAGCTCAACACACTGCAATTTAAAGGCATCCTGCAGTTTTTTAGTTTTTTAAGTTAGTTTCAGGAGTTTTTTAACCAGTGGTGCTATTGAGCCATGTTGACCGCTTCAGTCTGGCTACGTTCTCCAGTGACGCTGCCTGTACGCGTCATGTGGACAAGCCTGGTGCCGTCCAGCCAAAGCCGGGGTTTGGAATGGGGAGGCACAACCTACAGCTGGATGTACTGTGCCAACAGATATAGCAATGTGCCAACAAAGGCAAAAAACGAAGACGAAGGCAAGCTAGTAAACAAAGCAGGATCGTCATAATCCTTGGTTTTTGTTTTAGTTAGTTTCCTGTTTTATTTTGAAGGTCACTCCTCATTTGTCAAATCTTCGTTTACTTCCTGCCTTTGTGATTGTCTGCCCGCCCTGGTTAGTTTCACCTGTCGCTCATTAACCTTGTTGTCATCTGTCCAGTTTCAGTGTCAGATCATCTGCTTTCATTTCTAGCTTTCAATATCTTCTTAATTTTTTTTGTGTTCCTCGAGTCTTTTGGATTTATTTCTGCTTCTGCTGTTGGTTTATTTTCCTCATTAAATCACTGAACTCATCCTGCAGTCTCATCAGTTTCATTTGGATCCAATCTCGCTATCTGCTCGTCCTATTATGACAAGGATTTTAAATATTCAAATTTCAGCTCTACAAATGTCTTATGCGAACAAGGCTCAAGAAGTGAGCACACACACACACACACACACACTATTTTACACAATCTGTCAGACAAGCACATCCCCACTGACTTAGTGCTCTGGCCTGCAGCTCGTTGCGGCTTGGCTAGATTTACAGTCGCCCCTCATGTCCCCTCCAGGCTTTTCATTACCCTTCCCATTGTGATGAATTGCTCCCAGACACAATAGGCACCCGCTGTCCTTTGACGCGTTTCTTTCGTCAAAGTGATGGCGTGCTTCAAGGCCAGGAAATCTGGAACTTTTGGGAAGTTCAACTACCTTTGGCAATACTTTTGACCAACTGATGTTTCACGGATTCTTCATTTGGATTCCCTGTGATGCTGTGATCATAAATTTGTCAAACAACAGTGAGAAGTGTCCCTGTACAGCTGCTTTGTTTTGTTTTTCTTGATAAAAACCAGTGCTGATTGCCTTGACTGAAAGGAATGCCAAAAAAAGAAGAAAAAAGCAATAGATCAAGAGAATGAACTTGACTCCTTGAGAGGTCAGATGAGTTTGACTCTAAACCCTTCATCTAGTAATCTGGCAATATCATTCAATCATAATTTAAACTTGACCTTGCATGACATCCCTCTGCTCATATTTTCAACAAAAGATGTTTTTTTCTTTTCCTGAACTTAAGGGCCTCTTTCCTATCTAAGCTCTTAATAGCCAGCCGAATAGCATTCCTGGACATTAGCACGTCATAAAACCAAAAACGGCTTTCCTCATGAATCTGTGGCTCCCTTGTGCTCAGTGGTGTTCACACTGCAGCCTGCATATGAAGAGCTTTACTCCAAATAAAGCCTCTAATTACAGCTAACCAGTGGCGCCCCCATGGGAGGGCCAGAGGGGGCTATGGTCACCATGATACAGTTGCTAACCAGCCATTACTGTCTTCAAGAGGCTGTGGGGCACATCCACTGTTACCAACCATGTCAGCATAGCTTGATAGGAAGAGGGTGAATAACATTTAAAAATCAGGCTAATTCTGGCAGGAGAACAACTGGTAAGGACATTTTCAAAGGGTCCTGAACTGTCATCTCAAGATATCTGAATGACAATGGGTTCTATGGTAACATCCAAATCTCCCCTACACTTTGTTCCTCACATAAACACACTCCTTCAAATTAAATCTGTATATTTGTCTTATTAACGGTCAAGTCCGTATGATTTAGGTGGATAAACAGGCAGAATAGGAATATGATATTAAACTTAAAATCGTTGTTTTTGTTACATTATATGGAGCCGGTCCTATTCCATGAAGTCTACCATAATTAAAAGCATAATAGAAGTTCTGGAATTCAGTTATGGTTTTTGGCTTTGGTGTGTCACCCGAAGATTTTCAGGGGACCCATCTGGCCACCCCGATGGCCACTGCAGCAATCATGTTGTGACCAGAAGATCCAAATCTTGGATGTCTTTTTCTTTCACCGCATTAACATGAATAGAGTAATCAATTACTCTGAATGTGTAAAGTTTAAACATGCTTTTTCTAAAGCAGTGGTTCAAACAAGTTTTCTATTTGTGGCAACATGTGATTTTGTGGTATGCTGCCCTCGGAGACAAAAAGACAGGAAAGAAGGATAGAGAGAGGGAAAAAAACACCCATGTGTGGATGTAAGGAGATCTGTCTGGAATGCCGTGTGAGAGAATGCATGACCGAAAACCACAGAGGCAAACTCTGCCCTGGCCCGCACCCAAAAAAACATGAGCTTAGGAGACACAGACCCAGACAGTGGTAGGAGATAGTAGAGCGTGCCCCACAAAAATGCTGCTTAACCCTGGTAGAAACAAAGAGACGCCTCAGGTTATCGGTAATGAGAATTTGTGGTTATCTGATAGGAAAGAATTTAGCCTGATGGAATATGAGCCCCTGACAATACAATATACCTGTGAGGGGACACTAAAACGTTAGAAAAAAACAACCACAGTTACATAAAAACAAAATGAACTAAAGGGTTAGTTCACCCAAAATTTAAACATACTTGCATAATACAACATACATCTTCAACACGGCAACACAGAAGATTGATACAATCACCACAGTTTAAAGGACGGCTCCCAAGATTAGTGTCATCAATTTAGTATCTGACCAAATGTTTCCCCCTCCTGTTCTTTTGATAGGACACTGGCCAGAATTTTTTTGTTTAACAATATGATATCAAAGGTTGACCTTTTGGATATTCTATTAGAAAGATGTGTGAAATTCTGTCATAAATAACATACAAATTCCTGAGTTATGGCCAAAAACATGTTTTGTTCGGTCACAGTGACCATTACCTTTGACCACCAAATCCTAATCAGTTCATTCTTCAGTCCAAGTGGACATTTGTGCCAAATTTGAAAAAAAATTGCCTCAAGAAGCACTTGAGATATCTCATTCGAATTCGATGAGCACAAGGTCACAGTGACCTTTACCTTTGAACTATGACCAACAAAATCTAAGCGGTTCATCATCGACTGAAAATGGATGTTTATGTAAAATTTGAAGAAATTCCCTCAAGACGTTCACAACAATGTGACAGACGGACAACCTGAAAACATACTCTACGGTCTTGAGTGTTGCCGGTGCGGAGGCACAAAAATAATTAAAGCTTTGGCTGTATTTTTCCACATCTCTGAGATTTATGTCTCCACCCAAATACAATGGAAGTGAATGTTTTTGACTGAATAGGTTGTATTTTACTGCGGCAAAGATCAAATGCTGTTTAATGAGTCCACTTGTACTCTCCGTTTCTCCCACTGTGGGTTTTGTCTCTCACGTCGTGGAGCTCCCTTTCCTCTGGGAGGATGTTTAACAGGAAATGGAACTGGCCGGCATCCCTTGTGGGGTTCAGGCAGCCATTTCCTGTGCCAACCTATACCAAGCCATGCCAGCTTACAGCTTGGCCCAGACCACCGTGAGAAAAACAGCCGTCAACATCCTCTGGGAAATTAGAACTGGGCCTTCCCTTCCCCTGCTGTGGTCCCAGAGAAAAAAAAATCACTACCGCTACACCTCCCAGATCCCGGCGTTGCAGGGTGGATGCATCAAAAAACATCAAACACTGTTGGGAGTGTCTGGCAAAAGTTGAGGTCAGAAGGTGCAAAAAGTTGGGAAAAAAAGTTAGTAGGGCAGCAAGATTAAAGACGTGCCAAACAAAACAGATGATTTTTGATGCTCTGACACTTTAATTAACATTTGCTGAAAGACAAAAGGAGCGGGTGCCAGTGAGACAGCAAAGAACTGATAAAAAGGGGGAAGAAGCAGAAAGGTGATAGTGTGAAGGCGAGGGGAAACAGATGGAGGATCACAGGGGGGAAAAGAGCCGGCTGGAAAACAGAGCGGTGGAAGAGGAGAGCAGGAGGAAGAAGGGGAGGTTTGGCGGTGAGGGTTTCCCTGATGAAGCACAGCTGACGGTGCAAACCTACAGCGCTCTCATGACAGGCCTCGCCACATCAACCCGTTGACATTATTATTCAGCCATCCAAAGGCCCACACACACACTCCTGACCTGCTGCACTGCGCCGAACCGCCAGCGGGTGTGTGATTCGCAGGCACGTGCAACGCTTATTCATGCTCCTGCAATCAGGTATACACACCATCACACACACACACACACACACACACACACTGCTCTCTCTACACGGTCTATGTTCTTTGGCCGTTGGTTTGGCTTCTTTTGGACCAAACAACAGTAGAATGATTGAAGTACACTTTTTGCATGTGTGACGGTATGTGTGTGCGTGTACATCCCTGTAGGTACTCTTGCTTTACCTTAAGCTTGGCATCATGCTGCAAAAGGAAACCTGTTGCTATTATTCTGGTCACCAGGTGTTTAGCCTTCCCATCCGCTTAATCCTCTTTCCCAATTTGCCACCCTCAGTGTGTTAAGTTCTATCAAAGTGAGCCAAAATGCAGATTTTTACAGCAGCATGGATATTGACAACCAAATGTCTCCAATTTCATCAGCCGTGGAGTCACTTCAGATACCCATCTCCATACTGTTCGCCTTTACGCACACACCCACAAATATCTACTGCTATCTCTGCATACACCCTTTTCAGTGAGCTAAGATAAATAGTTCTTATTCACTCGTGAGGAGGAAGTTCCTCTAAAAACCCACAAAGACTCAGACATCACCAATGTTTTCTTATTAGGGATTTGTTCTTAAGTTTGAACAGAATCTATGCACACAAAAGAGCACTCACACACACACATTTTGTGCTGACATGTGTGAAAATTATTGGTTATAGTGTCTTCTTTTATTCTGCAGTTGTATATTTTAAATGTTTTCATTGTTTTAGAAAATGCATTGTGCTCTTTTAAAATAAATTGTACACTATTGGTAACTATGCCATCCAATTATTTAGAATAATCATCCCAGAAAATATCACACGCTGTTTGGACGTGCAGGACATTTAAAAAAACTTGTTTATGTGTGCGACTCACCACTTAAGATTTAAAACGCAGCTATTAGCAAGAAGTGGTTAATGCAAAGAAGAAAAACCAGCGACCATAAATGTCTGCACGCTGGGAAAACAATGAGATTGTGGAGCTCGTTACTCTCCTAGCAGAGGACGAGATCAACTGTCCTTTAACAGAGAAGATACATGATTGTGATTGACATGTTATTATTGTTTAGAAAGCACTGTGGATGCGTAAAATAAATGTTACACTAAAAGCAAATGCTGTTATGCTACATGTCTCGCCCGTCATGCCTTTTTGAATCACAGGACGCCGCGATGCAGTGCATATTCACACACGAGAGCCGAATGATGCTGCCGTCATTTGGTTCTGTGTAAAAACGCAGGGGTGGTATGAAGGGGGGGACTTTGTGCGGCCCTGTAGCGTGATTTCTGTGTGAATATAGATATATATAAATCCAATATAGATATATTTAAATCCACCCCTGAAGCTACTAAATATGACAGTATGATCGTTTGGTGTTCACTTTCTGTAGAAGTACCTCTACTTCAAAACCCATACAATTATTATCTATAACCACTCATCCTATCCAGTAATGCAGATGTGCTGAAGCCGATCCCAGCTGACTCTGGGTAGGAGGCACAGGGCACCCTGGACAGGTCAACAGACTGTGTCAGGGCTGACACACAGAGACAGACATTCGCACCTACAGTCAGTTTAGAGCCAACACTTAACCTGCATGTCTTTGGACTGTGGGAGGAAGCTGGAGAAAACCCACGCTGACACGCAAACTCCACACAGGAGGGCAGGTGGGTTAAAACTCAGGATCATTTTGCAGTAAGGCAACAGTGCTAACCACGACACCACCCACTTCAGAACAACTGAACTTCACTTCTTAACTATTTAAGTTTAAGTTTAATGTTTGGAGTCCAGTGGATGTTTGGACTTTGTTTAAACTTTTCTTTTCTTTCAGTTTTGGTGTGTGCACATGACACAGTGTCATGCTTTTTTAGAATGATTTGCAGATGCTAATTAGGATAAAATAAGACATGCTTTCAATTTATGAGGACACAGGTGCGAACAATTTTGCCGTTTACAATGCGAGAGCACGTCATAAATCTGACAAAGAGTTTCCGTAGGACCTGTCTTAAGAGTGAATTTAAGAAAAACATGAGGTCAATAGTTAAGTAGAAACTACAAAACTACAATATATCGTTCAACAGCTGAACAGAATATCCCAAATGTCTGTTTATCACAAATTAAACAAAAAACTTCTGTGTTAAATGGAACAAAAAAATGTCTTCAGTGACAAAAGGACATGTTGGGAATATGACCTCCTGCCTGACTGCAGTGTTTCTGACTAAAGTCAGATTCCTTGTATATCTACTGTGTCATTTGGCAAACTGACCATATTTTATATACAATTCACAGGTGTGTGTGCGTGTGTGTATTTCAGTTGTGTCTGGCTTTATTTCATCTCACTAAAATGAGTGTGTTGGTGTGTTCTTACCTCGGATCCTGAGGCCAGACCTGCAATTCCCTAACAGTCTGAAGCTACACCGCAGGTAGTTGGCAACATACATCACCTGACGATCCACGTGAACAGTCAGCTCCCTTGGTAGCACTGCAAACAGACACACACACACACACACACACACAGATCACTCACCAGCCCTGTTATCAAAAGACAAAATGCTCAATGGGGAAGTTTTGTTTAAAGTCTGCAGGGGGTTCGCCTTGTTTTTCCGCCCTGAGTTATTATGCATGACGAGTGCATGCATGTGATGATGTGAGTGAGCTTGACCCTTGACCCCTGCCTGTCTCTGTGAATAGAACTCAATGGGGCTGATAGAAAGAAAGATGGATGGATGGATGGATGGATGGATGGATGGATGGATGGAGGGAGGGAGGCTGTTTTTCCTGTTTTGCTATTTTAATAAGGCGCAGATGAACTTACACATTAAAAATAATTGGTAAAATATACTGTTCATAGTTAAAGAATGAGAAACCGCCTCTCAACATGACATTACTTTACTTTCTCTGCACTCTTTTCTGCAGTTACAGAAGCAAAGTTACTGGAACAAAAATTACTAGTAATTAGTACCTCAAGAAGCTTTTCCAGTTGTGTCTAAACTTCAAGTGACTTTACGTGTGCAGTGTACATAAAAAAGAGAGAAAATAAAGTTTGTCCTTGGTCTCTTTGGGCGTGAGAGGTGGAATGTCCAGTGGTTGCTTTACATACAGCCTGGGACACACATGCATGCTCACACACATACATATATTTACACACACACAATCCCCTTAAGATGGCATGTATGGTGTGAGGGAGCAGATGTGGACGTCTCATAGCATCTCTATTTCCCCTTAGGTTTTTCTGAAAAATACACACTGCATCTTGAACCATCCATCAGTCTGCAGTCACCTACATCACTGCTCCAACTGGCTTCGAGACATGCATCCCTCAAATGGAAACCAAAGACATGTACACCATAAAAACTTATTTTTGTTCCAAAATGTGAAATTACATTTGTTTTAAGGAAAACTAAACTTACTGTACGCAACCTTTGACCACCAAAATCTAATCAGTTTTATTGATAATCCCAAGTGAACATCAACAAGATGTTCTTGAGATACCACCTTCACCAGAATGGCACGGATGCAAGGTCACAGTGACCATGATCTTTAACCATCAAAATCTAAACAGATCAACCGTTAAGTCCAAATGAGCGTTTCTGCCAAATGTGAACAAATTTCCTCAAAGTGTCTGTCACAAGAATGGGAGTTATGATGTCACAGTGACCTTGACCTTTGAAAAATGACCACCAAATACTAATGAGTTTATCCTTGAGTCGAATTAAGTGTTTGTGCTAAATTTGAAGAAATTCTTTCAAGGTGTTCTTGAGATACCATGTTCACAAGAACTGGATGGATGGACAACACGAAAACATAATGCCTGCGGCCATGGCTATTGCTGGTGCAGAGGCATAAAAACTTGCAAATTATGAAAGGAAAAATTAGATTTGTCTATAGACAAAACAATTTTAAAAGCTGAAAATATATCAGATGAGTCAGCAACTATGCACAAACACACAAACACAATATGAAGTCACTGCATATCCGATGCCTTAACACGTCACTGGAGATAGGGTGAACAATGGGAAAGGCCAAGTGTTAATGAATGTGCACAGATTGTGACGTTCATCTTCTTCCTGTCAGTGTGCATTAATGGGAGTGAGCACGCCCTCACACCGTGCACATCAACACGTAAAGGGCTCACAGTCTCACACCATTGCTACATCCAAAGCAATGCCAAACACTCTCAGAGGAAGAACCGTGACGGAATAACACAGGGGAACAATCAGCGAGCTCTGCCCTGGAATGGCTGCCCATCCCTGGGTGACAGAACCGGTGAGGCCTGGGTGGAGGTCTGGAGGGTGTGGGGTGCAAAGATGGAAAACTTGGAGCCCCCCCCCCCTCAGATGAAAGATCCTTTTAGCTGCAGCCAGGGAGATCCTTCTGTGGTCACACACACACACACACACACACACACACACACACACACACGCACACACGTATGGAAACATACTGTGCACATTGCTCCTCTCCCCGGTGACAGGAGCAGCTTCCTCTTTCACACACACACCGGGCCAATATCAATACGCCCACATTGTGTTTGATCTGCATCGGGTCCACAAACTGTGGAAGCTCTGAATCCTTCAGGTTATTAGCAGTAAAACTGCTGGATGTCACGCCTCATGAACAAAAACTCCCTTGGCTAATTTTTTTCTGTTTCCAACTTTTAAATTCAAAGAAACACATATCCCTGAATAAATCTGGAAAATTAAGACCATGGGGGAAAGTTGATCTTTCAGTCACATGCCATTCAACATTAGTATTTTTGAATGAATTAGCAGGGCTCATGCATGAGACATGAGTGTGTTACAGTATTTAAAACGACCATTCATCAGTTAAAACCACCCAGGATCACACTCAAGCTGACGTTTTACCTAATTACATGCAATGTCAATAAATGCTACATAACACCTATATGACATTTACAGGCATGTTTGAGTTGGACTCAGTCTCGATGACTTTGAGAAATGTAGGTGTTTCTTTGGAATATCATTCCAAACCTTCCACAGGGTCGTTTCTTAGAAAAATCCCACCATGTGGTTCTGGTTTTGTCTTCTGGGAAGTTGGTGAAAAATATGCCGTGCAGGGTGTTCACTGGTCCAGGCTGTTGGGACTGTCCTAAATGTTAAAAGGATGTCTCTCTGCTTTAAGTTAGATGCCAGTGATGATGAAGATGATGATGATGGCCATGGAAATGTCACTCGTGGGTACCGTTTTAAGGTTACTGATTGGTCATGGGCTTTGGTCATCAGAGCAAAGAAGTAAGATGGTGTGACTGATGTGATTGGGAACAGGTGGAAAGTGGAGAGGACTGGTTTCAATACTCACAAGCATGCAACACACTGTACTGGTTATAGAACATAGACACAGATCCAAAGATAACAGGAGATCAGTGGCAAAATAACTACTTTTCTCTTTAAGCACAGTCTGCTCTGATTGGTCAGCATTTCCTGATCTTCTGTATCTACACTCTCTGTGTCTCTGCACCACTGCAATGGATGCTATGGTAATTAGCACAACTTTCTACTGTGAAAATGATGTCATACTGTAGCCACAATATGATCACAGAGATTACTTTACATATGTCTACCTCATTATTTGAAACTTTGGCCACATTTAATATGAACATCCTTCATTTTAACACTGTATATATGAGACACAAAATATGTAAAAGCATAATAAGTCTCCTTTAAGGAGACAGGGGTTTTTATGTATACATTGTATTTTGTTCCTAATTTTCAGGTGTGATTACCACTAAAACTTCCTTTGACGTTTCTTTAGGCTAAAAACCCTGATTGGTTGATTGACAGCCACAGTATTAATCAGCGAAAGGAGATTGTTCTTGAGTTTTAAGTGACTTCAGTTAAACTTCTTATGTTCCTTGCCGAATATGACATATCACTCCAAAATCTTAACAACCGCACATGTTCCAGCAGGAATATAAAACCGACAACATCAGCAACCAACTTCCAACTAGAAAGCAAAAAACAAATTTCCTAAATTGTAAGTATGTTTTTCAGCCCTGTCATTGACGACCACTGAATATGAACTTCAACTTTGTCCTCTGAAAAACTCCCTAAGGTCAAGACTGCCTTGAAACTAAATGTTTAGTACTCAACAGATAATGAATAATGACAGTAATTGCTCAATGCATTTTTCCTAGTTACAGTTTTGCTAATCTCTCCTCTCAGGAGACTGGAATAATACCATCACATGAATAGCACATATATCATGTCCTGTGTAAGTGTTTATACTCATACACAAACAGGATTTACAAAGCTGTACCACTAATAAGCCTCTCCCACCACAGCACCTGTTGTCAATAAACTTAGGATTAGCAGGGGGTCCCTGAATTGGAGCGCCACCAAAGCTCCTCTCATTTAAGAGGCCAGGGTGGTCACAGGAATGCCTTTCATTCTCTCCCAGGGAGGATAATACTGAGACATACAGCGATATTTGATAGCGGTCTGCTCTCTCCTCTTTTTATCTCATCTTTCTTTTTCCATATCCTCTCCTATCTCCTCCTCTCTTCTCCTCTTCCCAAACTAGACACCGCATCTGTCGAGGAGGGACAGAACATTTTCCAGATGACATTCAACTGGCAGCTTGTTCGTCCTCTCATCTCTCTCACCCTTTTTTTACTTGTCTCGCCACGTCAGGGACAAAAGAGGTCTATCTTCACCCCTCGTCAACTTGTGTCTTTCTTTCTCTACGTCTTCAGGTCAGAAAACACCCTGCTCTCATTACCAATGTGCCTCTTATTCGTTTCATCCATCCATCATTTCTTCTTTTGTCAGTTTTTCACCGATACATTTAAAAGCATGGGATGGCATGCTGTGGAGCGTTACATGAAAACACGTCAGTCAGAGTTGAGCTGAGAGGGAAACACAGCTGGAGCATGTTACAACAGTTGATTCAGCTCCATAAGCTGACGCTGTGATCCAACTTCATGTGAGGATGTGACAGTGAGATCTGTCATGAGATACCTGATAACAAACAAATAACCATACAGTGTCAGGTTGCACTGCTTTTGTTTCCCTTAGACACAATTGCATGTAACTTTGTCTGTTGTAAAGAGGAAGTATGGTACTTCCCCTTCTCTTTTTTATGATAACAATATTTGTTTACCGCAGACCTTTTGGGGACCCATGTCCTTTGGAAAACTACTAGGTTGTGAGGTGATTTTTGTATTTTTCTAAGCATTGCACACACTGAAATAACTTTTTATAACATCTCATAATGTATGCAAACACTTTGATTGGTAAGGCCCAATCCCATTTCTTATTTTTACCTGTACCCCTTGGTTTTCAAGTGCCATATGTCCCTTAGAAAACTAACAAGGGCTAGTGGTTTAAATCTTCCTATGAAATAGGTCATCTTTATCTTCATCGTCATCTGTGGCATTTATGTAAACAAAGCAACTATGGCAAGAAGAATGGCATATTACAATGACATTGCTCATTTTCCTGATGGAGACAGAAAAGCATGGGTGCTTGCAATTTGTTCAAAACTTAAATTCCATATTATAAATCAATTAAACAATTCAGCAAATAAAAAGAACACTGCTGCATTACCAGGCCACCAGCAGGGCTCTGTAGGCTAATGTTAGCAACCTATAGATTCAGTGGTTTACACAAACAATAGTCTGGGCTACTGATTGACGTTTTACGGTATTTGTGGTGGCAGATCTTTTAATCATGGTGGGCCACCACAAATACATGAATGTATGGGAAACCATGCATCAGGAAAACCTTTCTAAATATCTGTGTGAGTTTAGCTAAAAAAAACAACGGTGTGGGCTCTTTAAAACTGTTGATATTGCATATTTAAAATAATGTGTGATGTAGTGGAGAGCTAATCTGAACATCTTTATCTAAAGGACAAAAGTTACTTTAAACACAGTCATTTTCAGTCCTGCTCTAAAGACGAATGTTTCCTGCACATTAACAAAGCCCCAGCTGTGCATCGGTAGACTCACAGCTCAGGCTTACGTCCACTGTGGTTTTGTCTGGCAGATTGTTTTCATAGAAATTTGACTGGGGTGATGAGGTCTCTGGGAGGAGGCCTTCAAAAGCAGCAACCATTTGTAATCACATTTAATAGGAGGGAGTTCTGACATGGGCAGAGAAAGTCCAGCCATGTTGGTCTTTAATGGGGAGCGTTGGGAGAGTTCATTGTCTCACATCAAGATACGATCTGTGAGAACCTCCCTGCGACTTAAGCCGGCTGGACGCAGAGATAACCTTTCACACTGACCCGTGCACAATCTTCAACTTCACCGAGGCCCTAAAAATGCTTTTTTCTCAATAAGCCTCTCGTTATGAGCGCGACATCCTTGTCAATGCACAAAAACATGTTGGTGGTGTTATACTCTTAACAAATCACAAAAAATCCATGTTCTACCCCTACTTCCCTCCATATTTGAGAGAAAAATATTACATTTACATGGATAAAAACAACACCATTTGAATTCAAGGATTATGATGTAAATGAAGTCAGTCAAAAAAAGAACAGCGATATACAAAGTTTGCAGCTCAAAAATCAGTGACAGGACCACCACAACACCCAATATCACCCATCACTACAAAACCCACAAAGAAACAAACAGAAAGGTGTCTTTTTAGCTTACTTTTCAGCTTACTGGCTGATCAAAATGTCACCAAAAAGCTAACATTTGACCAGATCTGAATTTCATATTAAGACTTAAGTTGTGACTTGCTTGACCTGAGCAGTGACTTGACTTGTCTTGTCTTGCTTGACTTTCAGCAGGGACATGACTCAACTGGGTTGATTCTCATCACAAAAACAAACTTGCATAAGACTTGATGGTTAAGAGTTGAAACCTGCTTGAGACTTGACGGTTAGGACTTGTTACTTGCATAAGTCTTGTAGTTAAGACTAAAAACTTGCTTGAGAATTGCAGGTCAAGACTGAAGACTTGCAGGCCAAGACTTGAGACTTGCTTGAAACTTAAAGGTTAAGACTATAATCATGCATAAGAATTGAAGGCAAAGAGTTGAAACTTGCTTGAGACTTGAAGATTGAGACTTGAAACTTGCTTAAGGCTTGAAAATTAAGACATACTGTAAACTTGCTTGAGACTTGCAGGTTAAGATTTGAGACTTGAAGGTTAAGACTTGAGATTTACTTGAAACTTGAAGGTTAAGACCATAAACCTGCTTTATCTTGAAGGTTAGGACTTGAGACTTGCTTGTGATTTGCAGATGTGTGACTTACTCCCACCTTTGGATACTAAATGAGTGCAACAGGCAGCACTTACACTGGACAGTTTCCAGGATTACATCACCTCTGACACCACTGACTGTATATAAAATGAAGGACTCGGGCAAATCAAAGAGCGCAGTGAGTGTGTGTGTGTGTGTGTGTGTGCATTGGAACATATGTGTGTCTAATCTTTAATCCATACAGACAGACAGCCATGAGCCTCTCATCTGATTCAGCTTGACTTTGTGACTCTTCTCTCCGCCATTGTTACCCTATTTATGTCTCTCTCCAATTAGACATCTGGAGACAATCTGTGTATTGGTGTGTGTGTGTGTGTGTGTGTGTGTGTGTGTGTGTGTGTGTGTGTATTTATTAAAATGCTGACAGTGGAGTTTTCAGCGAGGGCAGACAGGGTTGAAAAGATGCTGGTAAGAGAACGTCAAAGCGAGAGCTCTCCATCTTTAGTGGTTGCACGATGAGTCAGGCTGGTTACTTTGGTTGCGTTTGAAGAGCGTGATGAAGGATGGTTACATGACTTTGATACTTTGTGGTCAACTGAAGGTGATTTACGCTGCCTTTTCCCATAATAACCTCGTCTCTTTGAGGTGTGTGTGTGTGTGTGTGTGTGTGTGTGTGTGTATGTGTGTAATTCCCAGCAACACTAGCTTAATCACACACTTATGAAGAATTTTTCATCGCATTGGCGTGTGGCAATGTCAGCTGTGGGTGCCAAACCGTCGGTCTCATCGCTGGGATTGTGTAAGCACTGGTGCAGCAGTGAGGGCCAGAGGACGAGGTCAGCAGCTGCAGCTGTTCGCATGTCCTCATCCTGGAAGCAAGCATGACTTCACTGCTGGCGACGGTTCCGTCTTGCTTCGAGGCTGAACTTTGCACTTCTCAGTTTAACACTCGCCGGTCCTCAGAGATTTGTCGCAGTGTTGTCTCATGTGATGTTATGTCTTTTTATTGGGTGCCTTTTGAACGTGTCTCTCTGGGATGGCATGGCCTGGACACACTCTGTTGGGTTATTTCGATTGTGTCATTGACTTGGAGCACTGGAGATGGGTGGATCCATTCCTTCAGACATGCCAAAGCGACTTCAAAATGTTATTGAATTCTTTCTTCAGCAGTAGCCAAACCGAAAACCTCTGACAATCCCATTTAACCCTTTGAAATCTGGAGCAGCATCACTTTTGCTGCTTTCAGATGCCTTTCACAAGTATTAAAACCTTTGAACACTGAGGAAATCTGTGCAATTTATTTATTGTTTTCAAAAACACGGGGAGACAGGCAACGGGCAACTTGATTATGAATGTTTCACAAATTGTAAGAAGTTAGTAGATTTACAAAATTATTTTTGAAAAAGCTAGAAAAAATGTCTAGGGAATAAAGAAAAAAAGCTGGGAAAACACGATATTTATATGATATAAAATTATTTTTATTTCTAAGCACTCTTTCTAAGTCATTTTTTATTTTTTTAAACTTTCTTTTTCTTTTATTTTTTTAATGATTATTTTTTGGGCTTTTTAAGACTTTATTTTGACACGACAGTCATAGCCTGACAGGGGGGAAAAGAGGAAATGACGTGCAGAAAATAGGCGAGGCCAGAATTGAACCCATTGCTGCTGCAGTAAGGATGCAGCCCCTGTACATGGGGTGCCCACTCCACCAGGTGAGCCACCCCTTCTTTTTCTTTTTCTTTCTTTTATTTTCACTTTTTTAATTTATTTACTTACGTAGTAAATTTCAGGTAATTTTATTTTTAGTTTTGACTTATTTCTTGCTATTTTTTTGTTAGTTTTTTATTTCATTGCTTTTTTGCCTTCTCATGTCTAAACAAAATCAGGCCAATTTGCTCAGGTTTTAAAGGGTAAAACTGCTAATGCATCTCTTAAATATCAGATCTCCTGTGCAGCATATCATGCAGGATACATCCTTTTTCCCTCCACCACACCTCTGTTACTCTCCTCCCTTCCCTTCCTCCTCCTGGACTCACTGTGATACAGTCCAGAGGCTGCTTTCTGTTTTTCCTCACCTCCCTTTAATGGCTTCTGATGCTCCCCAGCTTCCAGGATCGTGTTCCCACCCTGCTAATACCCCCTCGATGAATGGCAGAATTAGCTAAACACACCCGTTTGGATTCCTTCTTGCGTGGCCACACCAAGCTGTAATGCTTTGACATTCTACTTCATTTAAGCACGGTGGATTTTCCCTTGTGTCACCGCATCAGCCTTGAAATCTGATATATATTTTGGAGGGAAAAAACACACAATGCCATATCTTTCGGGATGTTTGGGTGCTTTCCCTCGCTATCAGCCAACTGGCTGTCTGTCTATCAGAGTTCACCCTTGACTCCGACTGTTTATCTTGCGTTAAGTGGGAATTCCTCTTATGGACTTGGTTTCTCCACATGAAAGAATGTTATTGGACGTGCAGGTCAAGAGTGGATTCGGCTCTGGACGTTTGTCACATGTGGCCGAGCGCTGGGGGTATTTACTTAAACATTCTTTGCATTTTTAGAGGGCTCAAACATGATACAGAAAAAGCAGTCGATAATAAGATCCCTACATTGTGGGTTCTTGTTCCGTCTGACCACGCTGTTTTCCTGCGGCCAGCTGCTGGCGAGCTCGTGTGTGTCTGCACTTGATGTCGTGCCGTGGTCTCTCGCAGGCTGCGCTGCATGTGTAGGAAAGCGTGCAGGATCAGCGTCTGATGGCCTGATTTAGCCGAGAGAAAAAGAGCACTTCCTGTTGTTGTGTGTCTGAGTCTCACGGTCAATGACCTCAGGGTCAAAGGTCAAGTCCTGGCTGGCAGAGTTACAGTACAGTAGACTGAGCTCACTTGTAACTAGTGCTCGAACGCAGGGAGCTCTCTTTGTTGCATCTATCAACACTCTCTAAGTGTGTATATGTGCGTGTCTGACAAAGACTGATGACAGGAAGCAGGGAACCACAAACTGTGTCACTCGCCCCTGTGAAATGGCCCGGTGCACTCCGACACACTGACACACTGACAGACTGACACACTGGCGCAGAAAACCCACCAACCCCGCACTGGTCACAGATAAATCATTGTGAGCAGCCTAAAAGGGCAGCGAGCTTTCGGAGAAGTAGGTCAGAGCCCGCGGCCAGCTTGCCAACATAGCACCGCAATTAACAGAACAGCCAAAACATCCCATCTGACGAATCTGGACACATGGGTGTCGATAAGGGACATTCAGGCTTAAAACTGAGTGAAAACAGCCTAAATTACAGTTTAAGGGGCCCATCAGAAAAGTAAACACAAAACTCAAATAAGTGTGCCCCTTCTGATTATTCTAACTCTATAACTGTAGCAGCAATTCACTTCTAATCAAAAAGGCATGAAGCAAAAACACAGCAGCTTCCTGTCTCCACTCACATGGGTTTATTGAATATCTGCTGTCAGCTGTTATGACTTCCAGCTTTCCTCAGTGTCATCCTTTGACCTTGTTGAGCTGAGTAACTGATCTGTGAATGAAAGCACAGCGCTGCTTTGTGTCAAAGAGCATGAGCTGTGCGTCACATGCAAATAGACACACACACACACACTATCTCTGTGTCAGGAGGTACCGTATAGAAGTAGGAGTACAAAAGCACACACAGATGTGACCACTATCTCATTACATACAGTACAAACCAAACATGAGAGCGCTACCATGGTTCATGTCAGCGAGACATTTAACATCAACAATGCCACTGGCTTTGTGTGTGTGTGTGTGTGGGGGGGGGGGCATGGAAGACATGAAGCCTTGTCATGTCTTTATCAGCTCTCTGACATGAATCAGCTGACACTCTTAAACATGTCAGACTGCATTTGAAGATGGAGCCAAAATAAAGGCCTGTTTGGTGGAGATTGATGCACAGCAGCAGCATTGCAACTCTACCGCCAAGACAATTTAATATAAAATACTGCAGCACAGTGCATTTACAGCTGTGGTGTACTATAATAATGATAATGATAATTTCAATGAAAAACAGCCTCAAAACAAAATGGACTAACCTGAATAACTGTCCTTTGAGGGTCTTTAAATACAGCCAATTGAAGTTGTTAGGCAACTAAATAAATGCAATAAACTTTCATAAACTGATAATCAGTGGTGGAACGTAACTAAGTACATTTACTCGAGTATTGTACTAAAGTCCAAGTTGAGGCTCTTTTTTAAAAAATGCTTAATACTTCTACGCTATTACATTTCAAAGGGAAATATTGTACTTTTTACTTAACTACAATTATCTGAAAGTTGTAGCTACTTGTTACTTAAAAATACAGCTTAATCTATTAGCGGATTGACTGAAAATTAATTGGCAATTTTCTAAATAAAAATTTGTATCTATTTAATCATTTAAAGATTTTTATTTTTAAGGTTTTGGCCTTAAATCAACAGGACAGACTTAGAGTGAAAGGGGAGAAGGGGGGGCTGACATGCAAAGCCGGAGTCGAACCCACAGCTGATGTGAGGACGCAGCCTCTTTACATGGGCATCCTCTCTGAGCTACTGGGCACTCATTTGATAAAGAAAAATCTGTTGTTTTCTCTTTTTAAAAAAATATATATTTTGAGTTTTTTTGCTTTTTCATTTTTTTTAAATTGAGCATAACTTTGAGGCTTTTAACATTTAAACAGATATATTAAAACCAAAAAATCAACACCTTTGCAGCTGTCATGAGTGTTGAAATGAGCTCATAGAGACCAAAACAGTTTTTTGCACTAGGCTGTAAACATGTTTATGTCTGATGTAAAATTGGCTATTTCAACATGGGGGTCTATGGGACTGACTCACTCTTGGAGCTAGCCTCAAGTGGCCATTACAGGAACTGCAGTTTTTGGCACTTTCACTTTGGCCTCCTTTTTTCCTGCTTGCCCTGTACCTAACAGTTGGAGACTTTGGACAGGATGTTGCCAGGGGCTATCAGTTGTGGTCTTTGTGTGTCTTTCCTTGGATAAATGAAGCATACACACATCCACGCCTCCTTCAGTCTGAACACATTCAGTCTTGTGAAGTTTTGTGCCAGCCACAACTAACCTCTCACCCTCAACACTCTGTTAGGACACTCCCTGCTTGATTAGATTTCCTGCTGCTTAGGAGAACTGACAGAAATGTGGCTTTGGTAGGTGCAGGTCAAAAGGATAGAGGTAAAGGTGGAAAGAGACAGAGAGAGAGAGAGAGAAAAAGGGAAATTAAGGAGAAGGCGGGTAGAGGAGAGTTTCTGGAAAAGAGTGTGAGGTGTGGGCAAGTCAGCAGCTCTGCCCTCTTTGCTCGTCTTACGCTGGAAGAAGTTGAAGAATATAGGTCACAAAAACACATTCCAACCTTTGAACATTGATGCAGTCTCTGTAGAAAGCAGACAAGAGGAAAGTGAGTGCACTTTACCCAAGAAGCATGAAAAAAGGAGGAGGAAGAGGACAGAAAGAAAGATAAAGGAAGCAAAGGAGTGAGACAGAAAATAATTTAAAAAAAGGAATTTGGAAGATCATTGTGAGCAATAGTTTACACTCCAGAGCAGATACAGTAATCCTTAGATAAATTCTCCCCTCATCCCATGGAGAGTCAGGATCCCGAGGAGAAGTGATGTGGACTCCTGCCGTTTTTAAAGCAGCTCACACTGCTTCACACAGTGTATCACTTCAGAGCATCCACACATGATGGATCTGACTCCATGATGGATGACAGGTTCCATAACATCTCTTTTCCCCTCGCATTTAAATAGTTCAGATTCAACAGCATGTGGTGAAGTCTCACTTTTTCCACATGCACTGTGTGTGTGTGTGTGTGTGTGTGTGTGTGTTTTTAACCTCTCTGACCAAGCATGTGTTGTTGAATTTGACTGTACACCAGACGCTCTAAACACATGTTGCTTTTCCAGCCTTCCTGGGAAAATACACATTCATATGCTGTATGTATGATTTATTTATATATATATGTATACATGTGACTTCATTCACAAACCAGTGGTGTTGCTGTTTTGATCTCCTAAAGGTGTACACAATGGCACTATGTTTCATTTATCCAAGGAAAGACACACAAAGACCACAACTGATATCTACCACAAACATCCTGCTGCAAATCGACAGTTGGTACTGGGCACGCGGTAACCTCTGCACTGCCCAAACTACACTTCACTGCTGAGTTTTGGGGACAAAGAAAGTCCAAAAAGGAAAGGAGTATCAGGGGCCATGTAGGCCAAATTTTGTATTTTTGCCTCTCACATGCACTCTCTTTCCTTACGCATACACAATAAAACCTCATACATCCATTATTTTGCCTTACACATACAAACATGTCTCACACAACCTTTATTAAAGCAAAATCATATTCACTTTGAAACAACAGTATCTCAATAGCGTAAGTGAGAGGTATGTGTTGTGTACGTGCAAGACAAAATAGTGCATGTGCAAGGTAAAACAAGTGTGTGTGCAATGTAAAACAGTGTATGTGAGAGTTT
The DNA here is from genome assembly GCF_026936395.1 of Plectropomus leopardus. Classification (NCBI taxonomy): domain Eukaryota; kingdom Metazoa; phylum Chordata; class Actinopteri; order Perciformes; family Serranidae; genus Plectropomus; species Plectropomus leopardus. The sequence continues at coordinate 11,241,813 of NC_142199.1, forward strand.
TTATTGTGTATGTTTAAGGTAATTTATTGGATGTGAGAGGCGTTTGTGTGAATGTGTGAGGTAAAATAACGCATTTGAGAGGTTTGATAGGCTGCCAACTCAATATGTGCAGTACTGTTTCTCCTGCTGGCACAGTCAGCAAGTTCCCACTCGGCTCATAGACTTAACATTGCAATGACGTCACCGATTTTTTTATTTTTCTCAGCTAAAGGAAAGTTTTAGAATTATAAAACCTCCATGGCTCAAAAACTCATAGTAAAAAAAGTCATAATTCAGTTGAAAAAATGGGAATTTACCAGGTCATCACTACCAAATTCCATTATGAGAAGTGTAGGATTCAGTATTTTTGTTGTTTGACCGATGCTAGGGTCCAAATGTCAGGATCTCGGCCTCTGCTTTTTTTTTAAAGCTGCCTCTTTCAAGTCCTCCAACTGTATGACTGTGAAACTCCGAATCACTGATCACCTCTTTAACAAGCCAAAAGGTTTAGACAATCTCTCTAAACTCAAGGTTTATTTTCAGGCTGTATGATCACCTTATATCCTCTGTGGCTCTCCTGATGAAAGGCTGAGATCAGACTCCTCAGAAAGTAGTTTGTGAACACAATGTTATTATAGCCAATACACTGCAAAAATAAGACCAGTAATTTAGATGCCTTTGTCAATAGATAACAAGATAACAGACAGAAAGTTAACAGACATCCATCATGACCATAATGTATGTGTGTCTAATGCTCCCTGTGTCCATCTTTCATGTTTGTTTCATGTGTGTGTGGGCGTTTTTAGTCTCTGTCCTCCCCATTCAGAGATTCCTCCCTGTCTGTCAGTAAAGCCCCATTAATTGTTACGACTTTCGACTCCTACACACACACATCCAACGTAAAAACTCCTCTTTCAGCACCTTTGATTAAGCCTTACATGTTTCAAATTCCTTGATGTACATCCAACACTAACAAGAACTTCAATAGATGCTGATAAACTAGTTGAAATGATGACAGTTTATAGCACTTATGACACATTCAGTTGTGATCTACATCCCTCTGTCCTACATTTAATCTGATCTGTCTGGCCAGTCCCAACCAAAACAAAACTGCTGAGCCAGACAGACAGTCAGAGGTCAGTTCACACAGCGTTAAAACTTGCAGCCAGAAACTGTATATCTCCCTGAAGCAGCAGTCACTACAAGAGGTGGGTCAGGTGTTTGTGTTGAGTGATGGAAAATATGGGGGGAGTAATAAGAGAGGAAGACAGAGAAAAGATATGCATACACGTGTGAACTCTTTTCATTGGCTCTACTCTTGGCCCCTAATCTGTTCTCCAGACAGACAGATAGACAAAGGAAAAGGCACACACAGAGAGATGGAGAGAGGAAAGGTTACTCTGGAGGGATTAATTACATTTCTGAAAAAATATGTACACACACTCGTTCATTTCTGAGACTCATGTCAGTGGGAGAGCATAAATACAAAATCTAAGCCATGGGACACGGGAAAAATGGTGACAAAACGCAAAAAAAATCTAGATAAAATATATTCTGGCTACATCTCAAGCGCTGAATTAGTTGTACAATCAAAACATGTCAGTAGCATTAAAGGGTCAGTTGCTCAAATTACAAAAAACATTTTCTCACCACCCACTGTGGTACTGAGCCAGATGTTTTGAGATACGCACTACTGAGATTTCAGCCTTAAGTGCTGTCAAAAGTTTTCTTTGGAACTACTTTTCACCAAAGACACAGTCCCTGTGAAGCCTGCTGGTGAGAAAGGTCATTCTTAACCTGGGAAACAGTTGTGTGGCAAGCAAGCAGCAATGTCTGGGACAGTAAAATGAAGCCAACGCGAAAGTGCCAAAAACTGCAATTCCTCTAATGGCCACTTGAAGCTGCCTTGAACCTACCCCAAGAATGAGTCAGTCCTTAATCCCCATGTCAAAATGCCTAACTCTACAGCAGAAATAAACATGTTTACAGGCTAGCACAAAAAATATGTTTGGTTTCTGCGGCTAATTTCCTGTCTCATGACTGTGAATGTGAATTTTTAAAGAACTCACCCGATTACAATTTATTAAAGATTTGAGTTACGCATGGTCAGATCCCCTTTAAGTCAGGTCCACCTTTCGCTCCACCACAGCATCAGCCTCTTGCCCAAATATGGTCTCTTCTGCCTCCAAAAAAACCAAGATGAAAACAGCCGAAATGCTGAACTTAAGGCTTACATCACAGTAGCTACTGTTACTGCTACTACTACTAGCTTTACAGTCTATAATGCCAAAAAATATTATAAAATTAAAAAAGATGAAAATAGTAATATTAATTAAACTTTTAACTGAGCTTTCAGCCCCACTTAATGTGCTGCATCTGAAATCCCCTACAAATATGCCATTTAGTATGCTAAAATATGTGATTTTTCATTATGTAACCTTAGTATAAATCAAATAAAATGTGAAATGCATATTATTACAGTATGGAGATATTATGCTTGCAGAGATATCCCACAAAGCAATGCGGTAGTGATGACAACTTTCATAATAATAGACAGCAACAGGGCAGCTCTGCAGCATCATTAAGTAATAAATACCTCTGTTTGGGTGAATAACCTTGGTCATGAGTCTGCTGCCCTATGAGCATTTTAGGAAAAACTATGAGTATTGAGGTAGGGACACCAGCACAAATGCATGAAATATTATCATTACCTTACTATTGAGCGGTTAGAAAGGTACAACATGGTTTAGGCTTTTTGTTAGCCATACTAGTGGTCCAAAAACATAATTCAGGGTTTCCAAAAGTCAAAATGACATCCTCAAATGTATTGTTTTGTCCACAACCCAAAGACATTTAGTTAACCGTCATAGAGGAGTAAAGAAACCAGAAAACTTTCACATTTAAGAAGCTGGAATCTGAGAATTTTGACTCCTTTCTTACAAAATGACCCAAACTGTTCAGCCAACTGTCAAATCAGTTAATTTTGATGATTGGCAACTAATTGATTAATCGTTACAGCTCTACCAGTGGCATGGCTCCAGGGATCTTGGCCAGTCAATAAAAACTTTGATCCAGACAGAAATACCTCAAAAAGTATTTGGATGGCGTGCCATAAAATGTGGTACACATAAATGCTATATCTGCTGAAACATCAGCTTGTTAGCATGATGATGTTAACGTTTAATTAACTTAAACATTATCTGGACATGAAGATGTCTACGATGCAGGTAAACTTGTTCTTTGACAGCTGAAGTAATGTTACTAATGCAGACGTGATTAAAAACCAAAAACATACAAGGTCCATTGTGTTTGCAGATGCCCGAAGAGCTGAGGTTTGCACAGGCTACCATGGTTGTGCGTTTGTAACACACAAGGAGGCTCTTAAAAAGTTTCACGGTAAATACAGCTTAGAGTGTCCAGAAAGACACTGTTTATGTACACTAAAGTATGTTGAACGACACATATTGGATTTGCAGCGTCTGATTTTTCCAGAAAAAGCTAAAAAGCGGACTTAAAATTAAGACTTTTTGTTGATTTTGAGTTTATGGAGTTGACATTTCAATGCTGTGAGCACCACAGACTAAACTCCACTCCCCTCCATGTTTCAGTATTTTTCCCTTTTGCCAGTTTAGACACATAAGCAGGTACTTTAGACGCCCTTTCTCAACACTGCAGTGACTCAGAACCAGCAACCTTTGTACTTTAAGGTGGCCTCCCTGACCCTCTCCCTAATGAGAAAACCAACATGAATATACAAAAAAAAGTCCCCAATGTATAAAGAGGTCTGCAGACACATCTACACACAGACATAAAGTTTATATACCGTGGCCTAGGCTGGCACCAGATGATGTCAGCAAGTGTGTGTGTGTGGGGAAACACCAGACTAATCCTGTGGGACGAGCTGTCCGTCTCGATGTGAAACATGAGTGATGTCAGGCTGCTGCTGTATTCCCAGTAAAGGCTGGGAAACGTGTGCTCAAGTACAAAAATGTGTGTTTTTTTGGTCTGTGTGTGTGTTCGGGTGGTGTGGGCTTTGAGAATACCTCTCGTCAGTACGTCTGCCGGCTGTTCGCAGTCGGGGGAGTCGAAAGACACCACAAAGGTTCAAACTGAGAACTCGCTGACGGTGCTTTTGGTGTCAGACTGTTTGCTCTAGTGTGTGTAGGGTCATCCAAAGATCCAAATATCTCTCAAGCAAAACATGTCTGCTACAAATGATGTATAACATACTATCATAAATGTAAATTAATAAAGTGTGATGGACCCTGAGCTCCCATTACTTGCCAAGAGTGAGATAAGAAAATAGATACCAGTCATATCTGCCCATACAAGGCTACGCAGCCAGTAGCTTGTTAGCTTACCATAAAGACAGGAAACAGGGGGAAGCAACTCGGCTAGCAAACTTACACCACTGCAGCTCAAAAATTAACATGTTACAGCCTGTTGAATCTCTACAAAAACAGAATTTGCTGCGAGCTTGCCAGGCCCAAGAAATTGTCGGTAAAATAGCTTTTTTTTTTTTCATTTTTACACCTGTTTTTTGTCTGTAATGCCATACATGTCTTAATTAATGCTAGTTTGTTGGAGGTGCTGGTGGGATTTTATTACCTTTGGAAAGAACAAGGCTAGCTGTTCCCCGGTCTGGTCTGATGGGTCAATGTCCGGGTCTTCTGTCTCTTCTCCTTCATTGCAGCAGAAAAATCACTGTAACAGAAAGTAGCAGCACTTTTTAGAGTGAAAAAGTACTAATAACATCTTCTATAGACATGTTACAGCCGGAATTTGATCCAAAAATCAGGAAGATATTAAAAACATTCAGAAACAATTACATGATACCTGATGTCAGCATCTAGTTGCATGTCGCAGTGTGCATGCAGATTGGGAGTGACAATAATATAAAAAAAATCACAACAGGAACATGATCCAAAACCAGGGAGAAAATAAAAATAATAATCGAAAGATAACATGTTTCCCTGACGTAAGTATGTAGCTTCATGTAGCAGTGTACTTGAAGCTAAGAATGGAGTGTCAGCAGAATAGCAGCACTTTCTACCATGAAAAACATCAATAAAGGCTTTTAAACACAACTAGACATGTTCTACCAGGAATATGATTCAAATAAGGGAGAAAATAAAAGCACCAATAACCTAAAGATTACATGTTTCCCTGACATCAGCATGTAGCAGTGTACTTGCAGCCGGGAATTGACCGTAACGTTAAAAATTGGCACTTTTTACCATGAAAAATCACCAATAAAAGCTTTTAAACACAACCCGACATTTTCCTGCAGGAATAAGATCCAAATTCGTGGATAAATTCAGCAACCAAGATTACTTGTTGCCCTGACATTAGCATGCAGTTTCATGAAACAGTGTAAGCTATTTAATTTAAACGATTGCAGTAGCACTCTGCAAAAGATTACCATATAAAGAAATCCGGCACACAATGACGTCATACTGTAGCCGCAGTATGTTTAGAGGGATTATCTGTACATGTGTCTACCTCTACCTATCTGAAACTTTGGACATGTTTAATATGAACATCCTTCAATGTAACACTATGAGACACAAAATATGTAAAGCATAATAAGTCTCCTTAAAGGAGACAGGGGGTTTTATGTATACATTGTATTTTGCTCCTAATGTCAGGTGTGATTACCGCTAAAGCTTCCTCTGACGTCTCTCTGTACTGGAAACCTCGATTGTTTGATTGACAGCCACAGTATTAATCAGCAAAAGGATATTATTCTTGAGTTTTAAGTGACTTCAATTAAACGTCTTGCGTTCCTTGCCTAGTATGACGGACTCTCTGGAGGCCAGGAGTGAGCTGAGAGCTGACTGCATGAGTTGGAGGAGTTGGGGGATTCCATGGGAGTAGCTGGCTTTATATCCTGCCTACTGCAGCTGCTCTCTTACTTAACTCCGCCTGGCCTCCCGGTGGACATGCAAACTGAGGAAGTCCTGGTCTCTCCCAGCTCTTTGGCTTACTTTACCTCAACTCTTTGTGCAGTATCTTTGTCATATTTGTAGTTTATAAACTTTGTGGGATTGTGTCTAATTTAGCAATATCTTTACTCAGCAGCACTGACCTGTCAAATAAAAGCCAAGTAAATAAAAATTGATTTCTCTCTTTAGTCTATTGCTGTCATCTGTGCTTTTTCATTCTCTCCCTCTCTTTATTTTAGTCTGCATCGCTTCCGATGTATCTCGGCTCCAAACCACAAAGCCATATGTCTATTCTGCTGGGTGTTGAGCTGCAGATCCGCATCGACGTGGGTGAGTTGAGATTCCAAACTCACTCTGTCCAACTTTCCCAGCACACTGAACTGTATGTTTTTTCCTAGCTGGCAGCGGTGCATAGGAACATCTCGAATGCTTATTGTTTTATACACACCATATGTGCATATTGTTTATTTTGAATGTCTGGAATGGAGACAAGGTTGTGACACTGTTTTTTAGCTGTAATCTTTTAAACATATGAAAGCTGAACTCAAACTGGCGATGTAACAGTGCATGGATTGAATTTCCAGCCTTCTTTCAGCGTGCACCTCCGTTAGATAGCCAGGACAGGAGCAGGGGTCTCTGTCCGAGGCAAAGAGCCAGCAGCTGGTTAAACACGACATAACAGCCGTGGTCTGTGGAGTGAGAGTAGGAGGGATCCTGCGTTTGATTGATGGCTCCTCTGCTAGCAGATCCCTTAATCAGCACGCCGCTGACTCACTCGCCTGCGTAGGACTGACTGTCAGTGTCTTCATTAGCTGCACCCACACTGCAGAAAATAAAATGTAGGCTGCACATCAACTTGTTTGAATAAGTAACTTAAACGTGTGGTGATATGCATATTGAATTATCGTTCCAGATTGGATTGTTTATGAAGCAATCTCTATAAACTAACATCTGCATATGAATGTAGAATTAGGACAAGGTACTGGAAGTGGGGGTGGGGGGTAAATTAAATGCACTCAGGGTAGCTTGTTCCACATGCAATATATAAAATGACTATTATGAACATCAAGTATGAATTTTTTTTTAGCCACTGGCATGAGAACCGCCTTGGCGATTAATTTTGCTGTCTCTCTCCTACAGCTCTCAACCTTTCAAAGACATGCACACAAAAAGCAGGGCTTTTGAAGCTGAACTTCAGCTTGAAACTTCAATACTTCTTTTTGTGTCTATTTCAGAGTATGAAATGAAAATATTAAGTACCAAAAGTTGGCACAGAAAACAGCTGAGGTGAATAAATTAAGCAGGCATGTGAGTAGATCAACTGCCTACAAAGACGGCCATGTCTATGGTGAGAACATAGGTGTATATACCAGCTGACTGATAACAAATTGATTAGGAGATGAGAGACAGGTGCACTGGCAGATGATCAAGTGGGGACTGGGGGATCAACGGGGGCCTGTAACTTATTTCTGCCCTGAGGCCCCTTCACGGGCTCTTAAGGCACAACAACAATTTATGATTATTGTACATTTACATTTTGTAGTATGGATATCCAACACATCAATTCTCCAGAAAGCTGTAATACGCAGGTCTGCAGAGAAAGAAATGACTGAAGATCGTCGAGATAATTCCATTTCAGTTCCACTGACAGTAATAAACTAAACCTGGGACACAGATGGCATCTTCAAACGGCGCCAAACCCCATTCTAAACTACACAAATCTCCACATTAAAAACCACCTATTTGGCTTTACGTGAATCGCCCCACTGTTAGCGTTTTCACTTTTTCCTCCCAGAGTCGGCTCGTCCTTTGGCCTCCCTGAAACGTTGGGAAATATTTCCGAAAGAAAGTAAATTCACTCGCGATTACATAAGTTTCCACGGGCTGACCTAAACCATTTGTTTGAGCAGATGTCCTTAAAAAGCAGTCAGAATGAATGAATGAAAGAGTACGGAGAGTGAAGTTATTCTCGTTCTTTGATCTTCATTTAGAGTCGGTCTTTAATAGGCTTTACAGACACCAGTGTGTACTTTTATTTTAAAAGCTTCACTCCTGTCTCCTCTATACAAGGCAGACATCCTCCTGAGGTGTGAAAGCTCAGACCTCCGTTCTTTACAAGCCAGACAGAATCCTTGAATCATTTCAGGAAAGTTTACATGGGCGTAATTTGCTTCAGACCACCAAACGTGAAGAGCTCAACTGCAACTAAGTGAGGTTGAAATTTGGCATGTCGTTCTGGCTCATCTGATGAGCATTTTCTAATTTTCTAACCTGTTTAAGGCGGGACTCCAACGTTTTATCCGGCTGCTGAAGAATGCAACATTTAGAAGACACTACAAAAGCTAGAAACTTCCGTATCTGACTACCCCTGTATTGCATGTGTGTTTTAAAATGTGGCATTACACAAATTTATACTGCTCTCTGTCACACACATGCTGAAGGCGCTACCAGCTCCCACACACACTAATATGCCGTTTCCATTCTCTCACCCTGGTATTACTGGGAGTTAACGGCCTTGAAACGAGCAAGGTAGGCATTCCAAATTATGGCAAGAAATCCCATTAAACCTGCACTATGGCAACTACATACATTGTTTATATTAACTCAAACTAATCTCTAGATATTTCCTGATTGCACTCAGGTGCCTATGTGTACATTACACACTTATATACAGCATAGTATTTAGTAGGCATGTAGAGATTTCCTGACATGAAGGGCCGGGGGGGTTTACTGCCTCTGCCCACTAAGTCTCTGGTGCCCATGACCCTCTTAAGCCACATCCTGTGAGACAGGACGTCCACTCTGCACAGGAAATGACTCTGATTGATTGTTCCCTGTTAACAGAGAAGTGAAGTAGTCGGAGGTGGAGGAAGTGGCGTGTGAAAATGAGGTAATTTGCACAATGGGTGTTAGTGTGTGAGGTGTGTGTTGCACATTACTCACAGGAACATGTGCATTTGGATCAGTAGGAGTAAATACTGGAAGTGTGCACCCATGTGCATTTCTACTGTATTTGTTGTCTCAATGTTTTAGCTAGAATAGCTAGAAAAAAGGGATAGTTTGGACCAAGTGGGGGAAGTGGGGTTGTATAAGGTACTAATCCATAGTCAGTGTAATAAATACAATACAGCAGACGTAGGAGTCTGACACAGAAGCTAAGCAACATACTGCTGTGGATGAGGGCCAGCTACAAATGTACTTTTAGCCACCTAAACTAGAATCACCTCCTTGCAGTTGTCATCTAAACCTTTGACCACCAAAATTTGATCAGTTCATGACTGAGTACAAGTGAACATTTGTGCCAAAAATTCCCTTAAACTGAGAATATCATGTCCACAAGAATAGGACAGAGGAGGTCACAGGGTCAACTTGGCCTATGATCACCAAAATCAAACCTGTTCATGGCTAAGTCCAAGTGGACATTTGGGCCAAATTTAAGGAAACCTCCCTAAAGCGTTCATGAGAAACCACTTTTTCATGAATGGGACGGATAAACGACAGATGGACAACCCGAAAACATAAAGCCTCTGGCCTCAGCTATCGCCAGCACAGAGGCATAAAAAAGTCCCACCTAAAAAAAGTCAGTTTAAGTGTACACTTAAACTGACTTTTAAACTGATCTTAAACTGATCAAAGCAGCGGCAAACCAGCAGCTCCTGTGGTAAACTGAAGTCTTTATGAACATGCTATTTGACGGAAAGGTAGTGAAAATACTCTATAGTGTAAATAACTTTTTTTTTGTGGTACTTTTTTTTAGGTGGCTAAAACACATTTTGTTGCTGGACCCTATCCACAGCAGTACATTGCTTCGCTTCAGTGATGGTACTCCTGCCATCTACTGAAAGTAGTACACTGACTATGGATTGACTATGGAAGTACCTCATACAACCCCACTTCAAAAAATCTAAACTATCCCTCTAACAAATGCCAATGAGGTTTGGTTGCAGTTATAACCAAATTTAGAAAACTGAAAGTAATCCAGGACAGTTTTATTTCTTCTTATTTGCCCATATAATATTCCTGGGACTTCTGACTGTCTCTCACTATTTTGATAGAGAAAACAAATATCCTCCATTTGTAAGATCACAAATGCTGAAGACTATGTAGTGCTGGCAAACATATACAGTCTGACAGTGTTAGTTCTCTATTTGATGGTCCAGTTGGATTCATGGCGGATGCAATGGAATTTATTTTAAGCGCTACTGCACAGCACAACAGCACAGTCCTCCTCTCCATAGCTTGTCTGTATGCTAACATGTCAGATTTCAGCAAGAGCAGTCAACAGTTCTGCAAATGTCACTATTTCAAATATTTCCTCCACATGGATTCAAACACAGGTTCTGTTTTGTTTCTAATAATTTTCCACTTTCCCTCTCTGGGCTCAGACGTGTGCAGAACCACTCTGAGAACTGAAAACGATACCGCAGTGACTAATGACTGATGTCTGCAAGTGTGAGTGCATGTGTGTGTGAGTGTGTGTAATCTAATCTGGTCTAATGGGCAGCCTCCCACAGGACAAAGCCAAAACCAGCAGGTGCATACAACACAAAAAGTGAAATATTTATCCCATTAGACCCTGACGGCTGAATGACTTTGAATGCACCAAGGAAGCAATTAATGATTAAAAAATATATCAGAAGGATTTTGTTACATCACTTCATTGTTCTCTCTGATTCTCACATGGCTTTCCAAGTGCTTTTTACAGTCAACATCGAGGCTAAATCCACACTTCCACACAGACTAAGGCCAAGTTTAGACAAACAAACTGTTGACTGAACCCTGGTCTTCCAACAACATGGTGTCTGATCTCGACATTAACCCTGACATTGACATTTGACCTTAAAACGCTGCTGTTTGGCTGGAGCTGGGTGGACAGCATCCTGGCTGCGTAACGTGGGACTCTTTTACAAGATGGCAGGAATGGATGTTATGAGGACATCAATAGGGACAAAACAGAGTGATTGGACACGGTCTGTTGTCATCTGAATAAATATCTCAGCGAGGCCTCTTTAAATGGACACTTCATCACATTTCCACACTAAATACACCTCCTTCTTGCTTAACAGCATATTAACATAACTATCAGTATGTATGTATGAGTTGTATGTGATTCTGACATTTCGTGGGTGAAGAATATCGACCATGCTCTTGCATATCTCTTGGGACACCCACACATTGTGGACCCAGCATTAATCTTAGGGCCCACATGTGTATTAAGTTTGTGCCTCTGCTCTAAGAGCAGTAACTGCAGGATGATCTCACTCTCGGCGTATGACTTTGAAACACCCAGCTCAGAGGCAGCGCTGAAATACCAAGGTGATGTGGAAAATTCTGAGGTGTCAGGGCCTTTAAGGTTTCACTTTATGTCCTGACGCCAACTAAAGAGGTACAAACTGAAATGTCAACAGAGAGAGTTTAAGTTGTTGTAAAGGTTAACAAGGACACACAAACTCTCCACAGGGTGTCCACACATTCTTACCAACCAATTTAAAAAACATTTCCATCATATTTTACCCCATTTTCATGATTGTTTACATAGTTAAAATTGGGTAAGCCTATAGAACAATGTAGTCATACATTATAAAGCATTTGCTGATCAGCAAACTACTGGCATTTGCGAATATTACTCGCTTGTTAGACGATCCCACCACCAACTAGCTGCATGTGTCCAAGGACCACACTGACACATACGTACAGGCCTGTGCCTGTGTGCCGTTTTAGGTGGATAGAAAAGTGCTGAAACTGCATATGTCAATGCAATTTGACTTACTACTATACTACTATACTGTACTATAATTTTGACAAGTTGGTATAAATCTGTTTCTTGCAGTATCTCCCTCACATTTATTTATTTGTGGTGGCTTGCCACAATCAAAACGTGTGCCTCCCAGTCTTTTTTTTATTTTTGGAGCTGGACCTTTCATTAGGAGGGCTACTGGAATATATGTACTATTCAGTAATTGACTGCACCACACTCTTGCAGTGTGAAGCAAACTCTGGGCACAAAGGGAACATAAAAAAAGCCAGGCGCAGTAATACTAAAACTTAGTCGTTAATTGCGCTGGGTCTAAAAAGTTTGCTTTTACCTGTCTCTCTTCCTCTGATCCATCAGTCAGATCAGCTCCGGACACCAGATCGACAGATAAATGACTCAACCTACAACTCAAAGTCCTCAAACTGCTGCTGAGAAAAAGGAGGAGTTCCACCTGTGCTGCGTTCAGGGACGTGCAAAAATGCGGAACTTAGAATGATAATAAAAAAGGGAAACAGACAAAAATGAGATAACAATGAGGTAATTCAACATTTTCACTCATAATCTTTACACATTTTTGACTTCATAAAGCAAAGTTTGACAATACTAAGTGAATGATGAAGTTACACCATGTGTTAAGAGTTTCTCCATGGACCTTCTTTCATAGTGTATTGCTGCAAAATATCCTCAAATATGTCCCCAAGGCGGTTTTGGGCGGTTCAACTCACTGGCTGCCATTCATTCTAAATCCAGTCATGTACTAGACTTAGTTTTATATTATTTTCCCAACCTTTCATCCACTTTCTTCCCTTTTCTATCAAAACTGGGTTTCTACAGATGTTTATGTGACATGGAGTTCAAATATATTTACCTATTAATTGTGATAAAAGTTCAAGAATTTATCTTTTCTGCATATTGCTGAAACACTTCCATATTATTCAGAAAAATATCAAATAATCTGCAAAAAAACTGTCCACCATGTTTCCATTCTCTTCTTTATTTTATTGTGCCTTCTAAGTACCTCCATAAAGTTGGAGTAACAGCCTGCGTGTTGAGATTTTGGCTCTTGTTTTTTCCTTTTACATTTTCCTTTCTAGGAACTATGGGACGATACCTTCTGGGCATCTGCAAACCGGAGGAGTGCTGAGAGCTTGTGATTTATTACAAAAATAGACCCATTAGTCAACTCCCCAACTTGCTGAAAACATATCCCGGAGTACAATACATATTTCTAATGAAAAGTTAAATCTCTCCCAGGGGCTTCTGTGTAATGAATACTCCCACAACCCCCCTCCAACTATATATGATGTATGAACGATAGCAGAGGAAACAAAACACAAACCATGTGTTTACGGTACATATTTTGGTCCACATGAGGACAAAGGTTGCTGGATACCCTAACTGAAGACAGATTGGTTCTTTCATTGGATTATCAGTGATGCTATCTGAGGTTAAGGGTTGTATCTGCACTGAATGAGCCATCAAACAACCACAAGACAAGAGCGCTTGTTTTCATAAGGGCTGTCCTCATACCAAAATACTCACACTGTCCTGTAGGTCTCACTGGTAATAAACTGTTAGAGAAATAAACAGTCACTGTAGAGACTTTTTAATGGCTTTGCACCATTAAAATCAAGATGTATTAGTAATCCACTAACACACATGGTGCCCATCATACACCATCATGAAATATATATACCTGGGACCACAAGCCCCATGAAACCAAAAATTAGATAACAAAAAGACCCAGACACACCATACTGCATCAAAAGCTGAGTGATGATGAAGGCCGTTGTTGCACTGTCTCTTGTCGCTTATGACTCGGCTAAACTGTTGCACTAGAACACACCGCAAGGACGACACCCAACCGGCCAACTAAGGGCTCATGCACGCTCAACGTGAAATATGGAGACAGACGGAGCCTTCTTTCCATACTCTGCATTCATTTGTGGATGTTTTCTGAGAGCTTAAACATTCAGACCAAATGGAGCAGGACCACCGCAGATCGTGGAGGCAGTAGTTAATGCGAGATACGACCCAAGAACAAATTGGTAATACATAATAATCAGTGGGGGAATGCAACTGAGTAAATTTACTGAAGTATGAATTCGATGTACTTGTACTTTACTTGAGTGTTTTCTTTTCATGTCAGTTTTTACTTCTACTCCACTATATTCTGGTGGGAAAAATGGTACTTTTTACTTAACTACATTTATCTGACAGCTTTAGTTACTTTACAAATTAAGATTTTTGAATTTAAAAGAATGAGAAAAGTTTATAAAATATGATATTTTATTCTTTTATTAAACTACCCAATGATTAGTTGATTAACCATTTAGTTGTTTGGTGTTGGTTTGGCGTGACTCCGCACTCAGTCTAAATGTGTTGTTCCTTCATCTTTGTATGATAAATTGCGTCACTTATCCTTAATTTCTTCTGTCCATATGCCACATTTGAAGAGGAAGAAAGAGGAATACCAAATAGACAGAAAAAATTTACTTTTCTTGTTCCAGGACAGTTTAGAAAGTCTTAGCTAAACTGCCAGCCTCTGTGTCCTCATTCATTCTGTTTTATCCCACCAAGTAAAAGCGCGTATGAGTTTCTCACCAGCTCCTCTCTTAGCTCCATTACACACAAACTGATGCCCCACCTGCTGTACAGTCTCAGAGCATTTCTGAGGTTTATTTCTGACATTCAGAGGACATTCCCTGGCAGCGAGAAGCTGGCTCATCTGCGGGGAAATTACACCCAGCGGTTTGTTGTGTTAATAGATCTTGTAGCCCAGTTTCTCGGGGCACAAACTGTGTGGTCCGACGTTTCAGCTCCTCCTGTCAGGTGTGGCCTGTGGCGTTATTTGTTAACTTTTCTAACCCCTTCAATCTCATGTTTCCTAGAAGAATCTACAGCAGGTTCTCTGTGATTTTCATGAAACAGTGAGATTTAACCACAGATGAGCAATATTCCCATAATGACAATGTGTGTCATGGAAGAAAAAGGCTTTGAAAGTGCAATTACTGCAATTAATGACATCAGCCGCTCCCATGTTCTGTGAGGGGAACCGTCTCATGTTGTAACTTACGTGACAGAATTTGATACATAAAAATGACACATAATCTAATGCCGCTAACGAATTAATGGACCAGTGTATTGTCAGAGGTGCTAAAGTTATCCCTCTGAGAAACAGATTACATCATCTCTGCATTTAAAGCAAATCAAATTATTTCCTATCATAATGGTCTCAAACTACCCAACTAGGTATTTATTTCCTTTAAGATCTAATCTGAGACTGTTTCTTTGAGAAAGAAAACTCACAAAATCATGGTTACTATGGCGTCCTGGACCTTTCATCTATCATCACCAGCAGGTAAAATTATTTGACTAAATACCTCTGTCAACTCAATCACCTAAACCTAAATTTCATATATACATCCATGTGTCTCTCTGGATAGTGAGTATGTGAGCATATTAGTGTTAGCATTAAGCTCAAGCATTGCTGTGCCCAAGCAGACACTTTTTTTTCTCCCTGTTTACTTTCAGTTGGTTTTCTGTCTTTTCCATTTTTAGTGCAGGAAACAAAGTTTGTTCACTGATTTGAAGGTCTCGGCTCGGGCCACCTCAGATATACATATCTTGAAGTTCTAGTCAAGAGCTTTTCAAAAAACATTGAAAACTTATGTTTGCACACAATTCAGCTTTTTTTCTGTCAGTATAAAGCATGATGGCGTGGCAAAAGACCCCCAGTCCTTCGGTGGCTTGCATAAAGGTGGCTCTGTAAGTCAGGTTTGTTTTTAAGCCACTGCAGTATAGCAATGGTGACATGTCTAACCCCCCCAGGACTGGACTAAATCTCTTTTTTCATTGTGACATGTGAACCATTACTGAAAAGTCTTTTTTTAGTAAATTACTTTCCTAAGTGTTGGTCAAAGCAGAGTCTAAACACGCTGTTATGTCACTGCATATTTTACAGGCGAGTCAGTGCAGTGCAGAATTTGGATCTTGATAGCCATGAAGTTAATTATTGGTATTTGGGGTCTCGTAAGCTAAATGAAGGAATGATTGTTCATGTTTTTAATGCTCTGTGGACGTGGCCCACCCTGTCAATGAGCTGCATTAAAATGTTGCGTAACAATCCAGAGATTCTGGTGTCTGCGCCAGAGGCCATGACAAACAGATCTTAAGGTGTTTCCATTTGGCTCTCTGGTGTGACAATGTGTGTTTGTGTGTTTGATTGTCTGAGGGGGAGTGGGGGAGGGGTTGCACGGAAGCACAAGGAGGAGCAATTAGCCTTTTATGAGAGGAACTGAATTTCCAGTCGCCACATGATTATCGCTGAACATTTCATGGGAGCAGACCCTGAGAGGATGAAACGCTGCTCAATAAGGGAGAGGGACACAAACAGCGAGCAGGAGAGAGAGAGAGACAGTGTGCGTACACACACAGTGTGCATCCTGCACACAGGAAGAGCCCTCTTATGATTTAATGCCCCAAGTAAATAATCTGAATAAGCAGCCTGTTACAGGGTCCAGGTTGGCCTCCGAGCGACTGCAAAACTTTTCCACGGTGAGAAACAGACTGCTCATAAACTGCAGCATCATTAACAAACAGCCAGCTAACATGGACAGCATTGTTGTCTGTTTAGGTGAGTGTATTTTTATCCTGGCGCAGACCTGCAAATAGACATGCAACCTGTCCGGGGTGTTTCCCTGCCTATTGCCCAATGCACGCTGGGAAACGGCTGCTGTGACCCCAAATAGGAACAAGGAGCAAGTGAACTGGAGAAATGAAGCATGGATGGAAAGTGTTTACTGCTGTTAATAATCTTTCCAGGAAGAAATGACCCCTCAGGTAATCTACAGATACATTTCCTGCTACAGGAGGGGTGCAGCATGAGCCACAAACTCTGGATAAACACATGAAGCCATGAAAAACACTTTAGAAGAGGTAAACATATGAGCATCTTAAATATTAGTCTTGCTTGACTTATCTGCACAGAGCTGAGTCAGCACTAAAGGAAGGTCTGGAACTATTATCATTCTGGTAAAGGGAAAAACACCACAGGTTGTTTGTATTTCTGTGAACAAATTACAAACAACTTGGGGGGCACTAAGCACAGTATGCAGTGATGGTGCCCTTGAAACACGTCAGCATGTAGATAGCGGAAGGGGAGTAGAACGCCCTCTGAAATAGCTGGCCAATGACAGGCTTGTACTCACAGTCTATACGCAGAGTCAGAACTTAACGATGAGGGCAACTACTAACCACTATGAATGTATCAACAACAAAACAGATTAATTGTACTTCCCTTAAAAAATGACTCATATGACTTTTGGGAATAAGAGTTCATTCTAGACCTTGGTAACATTACACTGTATGTAACAACAGAATCTAAGTTCAACTTTCAGCTTCATCTCAACACAGCGGTTGAAACTGGGTATGGAAAATGCTTTAGCTATATTAAAAATGTCATAGATGTGGACCGTTCACATATTTTCATAACCTTGATTTTAAGTTCTAGCTTGTAAGATTTAGCGTTAAAAATCACTTTTTAATTTGTCATTTGCATCCTGATCTGTATGATGATAATGTGTGGGGCATTTCATTTTTACCAATTGTTTTAAGATTTTTCAACGCAATGTCAGAAAAAAACAACTGACAAAATCGTTTTTTGAAAGCATTTTTAAGACTTTTTACAAATTGATTTAAGGCATTTAAATACCAACTAAGGCCTTATTTTTACATGAATGAATTCAATGACTTTTAAGACGTTTTAAGGATCTGTGGGAACCCTGGAATGAAGTACTTTTACTTGTAAGTGAATACTTTTACACAGTAAAAGATTTAAGGACTTCTTCAGCCACTGATAAATTATCATACGTAAGCCCTGTTTTAGTTCATTGACTGTTTTGGGGGATTGGATATTAATGGTCATATCATCATAATAACCTAAAGCAAATTATAAACAATTAATCTGTCAAGGTCAGTGAAAGATGATGGAAAAAAACAAAACAAAAATTGTTCATAACGCTGTAATGTCACACAGCTTTCTGCATGCAGTTAGTAAGTTCAGCGCACTGCAAATTTAAACTTTACTTACAGGATAGTACAAACTAATCCTATACAAGCACCGTTAATAAGCCAGCCAAGGAATTCAATCAGTTCAGTTCGAAGTTTTGTAGTCTGAATAGTTTGAGTTTTCTCTGTTGTCATAGAGATTGATCTGTTGCTCAGTAGCTGCTACTGTTTCATCCACTGTTTTTTTGGACTTTCATGATTGTTTAATGGGTTTTGCAGTCTTACAGTAAGCTTTTAACAATCAACAGTAAGCTGCAGAGATGCAATATTATCCTGACACTGACCTAGATATATGTTTTCTTTTCTCTTCCCTGCTTCTCCTCACGTGTTGTACGAAATATTTAAATAAATGAACCGTGTTTAAACACCCGTCTTGTTTTTCTATTCTGTCCCTGAGAAAGCCAAACACTGATCCGAGGCCAGCTAACGCTCTGATACTCAGATCTGTGTGTGTCATCAGTGGGAGACATCTGCTGAGCCTGCAGAAACCTTGCAGCGGGAGCAGAGTTCACTGTTACAGCAGGAGGAGCTTTTCCCCCTCCAGCACCCGGAGCTTTCAGCCAACTCAGGCCTTTACAACGAGCTTGTGTTTTCACGATTATGATCTTAAGCTGCGTTCATAAACATACCTCCCCAAAGTGTTTTTCCTCCTGCGCCTGGAACCGCTTTCATCTTTGTTTGATCTGCTTTCTTCTCTTTTTTACCCTCTTTCTCTGTTCAACTATGGGATGGCAAGTGTTTGCAGTAAACTCATTAAAATACACATAAATCACCCTCAGTGGACTACAAGCACAAAGCTGTATCAACTCAGGAAAATTACTTTTCATGTTTGGAGATATTTGTTGCTTAACTTTGACTTAATTGTTCACAAAGATGGTTTTCTGTATTACTCTATACAGTAAAGGGTGCTAGAAGCATCTTGCTTTTGATCAAAAGTTTTGGGACTTTCTGGGGACTCTAAAGCAATAGCTGTGAAAGTTGAGACAGGATGTCACAGAGAGATGGGAATTGGTTTCCTGACAATATATTCATAAATGACCAAACGATTGAAATCACAACTTTTAAAATGCATGCATTTAAAGCAAAAGGTCACTGATAATGATGCTAAGAGATTTTCTGAGAGCTAGTTTCCACAAAGTAACAGCTGTGAAAGTTGTGACAGGATGTCACAGACACACAGAAACTGGTTTGATGTCAGTATAATTATAAATGAGCAAACGCAAAACACAATTTTTCCAACCCAATGGTTTAAGGACGCTGTAGTCACGGTAAGCAGATATTGCATTACAAAGTTGGATATTTGGGCGTAAAACAAACATTTGACTAAAATATTCAGGACAACTTGCCAGAAATATGGTTGAGAACATTTTCTTGTTGTGTTGATAGAAACATAATTTGGCTATTGCATCTTACACCAGCCTTTTCAAGCAACTTTTTGCAAAAAAAAAAATCCAAGAGCTGAATAAAATCATGAGAGTTTTACCTCATTGGGTACACTGGTGTAACTGGTGGAGGTCATAAAACTCAGCCCAAACTGTCCCAACTCCGTCTTTTTCTCCTCTTGACCTTCCTGCAAAATCAAAAATGTTTAATAGTATCATAATAGTATCATAAGCTTTAAGTATTGTTTCATGCAATTGCTGAAGTTGAATGAACACTATCAACAAACAACAACCTGTCATATTTATTTATTTATTTCTTAAAGGGAGTTTGCTGCAATATTTTCTAGCAGGATGAGGATCAGAAATAATCTCAAAAGGGAACTAGATTCAGTTTTAAAAATAGTGACCCTGCAAGATCTCCAGTCTGCATCTCATATAGTCTGTGAATAAAAGCTCACATTGTCTTTAGATGTGAGGGTCTAACAGTTTGGAACATTTTTTTAATAATGATTTTCTAAATCAATTTTTTTTTTTTTTGCAGTTTGTGAAACATTTATTACCAAGTTGCTAATTGCCTTTTTACCCATGTTTTTTTTTTGTTTTTTGTTTTTTTTAGGTTTAAATACTTGTGAAAGGCATCTGAAAGCAGCACAAAAAAGTGATGCCCCTCCAGGTTTTCAAGTCTATCATGAGATTGATGCATAAGAAACAACAAACAGAGGATCAACTGACTACCACTTGTTTATCGTGACACTCCTGGGTGTGGCACAATTTGCTGTCTGACGTACAGAACTACAGTCAGGGGTTAAATTAGTATAACTGTGGCTCTGATGCTCCGAGGACACAAATATATTTTTCTTTATTGTTTCAAAATCAGCATTTAGCTTGGGCCATCTTTAATTTTCTAAGCCAAGCTCCACTGCAGACGGAGGTGAACTCTCCAGAGTAGTAAAGTGTAAAATGTGAGTGAACTCACAAGCAGAGTAAAGTGAGGAGAGTTAGGTGATGTCATTTCCTCCCCAGAGTGAAAACATGTCACATTCAACTTGCAGCTGTACAAAAGAGAGGCTATTTACAGTAAACCGGGGCTCAACTAAATGTGCTGTAACTGCGAACTCCAAGAACAGCTTTTGTGTGTCAATAATGTGCTCTCCAACTCATGCTGAGCGTTTTCTCTGAACTGCGCTCGTCTCACGCGTCTACATCTATGTTTGCTACCACCATGACCTCAAATTACGGCAACACTCAAGATTCAAACTCGTGTTTATTTTCTGTTTAAGCCCTGCCATAACCAAAGTAAACAGCACACTGTGTCCTCTGAAGCTTTCAGGCTGTGGACCAGCAGGTCTCGGCCTCTCTTGGGGTGAGACTCTTGAGTGATTTCCTGATCCAAAAAGGACACGGAGCCAGCAAGACAAGACACAAGGCGAGAAACTTTTGGGAAACCCAGACCCGGAGCAGACCACCGCAAGCTGTGAACTGAGGCCAAGGCCAGATCCCAGGCTGCCAGATGTGGGGGTGTGGATCAGCGGCTGTGGCCTGCCTGTGGCTGGCTGCACTAGCTGACCTGTACCCATAATGACATGCACCGTCCTGTTTCATGCATTGTGTTGAGAGAGAGGAGGCAGCTTCTGATTAATGTGTTTTCTAAGGTGCGCACACACACAGTGCGACATGAGAACATGTTTTTAGAGCATATGGACGAGCATGCACATTAGGTGTGTATGTGTCTGTGTGTACACATGGCGCTGGAAGTCTAACAGCTCCCCCTCGGACTGCCAGACAGTGTTATTGCAGCTGCAACAAGCCCTCCTCCTCCTCTTCCTCCCCTGACTCACACTTCAGGTGCTTTCCAGCTTCTCTTCTCCTCTTTTACTTCCTCCTCCTCCTCCTCCCATCCTCCTGCTTCTCCTTTTTCTTAATTTAGGTGTCTCAGACTGTCCACTGCTGCTGTGCCCACATTCTTTGAATTCATGCCAAATACAGAATGACTGACAATCCCACTTGGCTAGACAGGCCACTGACTCCCTCATTAGCCCCCCGCTCTCATTGGTCGTCGGCATGACTACGGTCAGATTGAGTGGGCTTACCTACTTCCTGCCAGCTAAGCCAAACAGTAATTTGAGGGTGTGTTTTGGAGGTATGACCTTGAGTACATGCATGGGTGTGTGTGCATGCATTTGTCTCTATGGTATGTTTTCTATGCATAACTAACCATCTTTTAACCATTACATGCGGTCTCAACATAAATAACATTTTGTTCTAACTGAGCAAGCTGCTTTTCCACAGTTTTAACCAAACGAGACATTCCTGCATACTGGAGTACCTTTTTTCTGGTGCGTATACAGTGAATTGGGCTTATTTTTTGTTTCTTTGAGTGCCCAGAAATACTCATGGAAGAAAAAGTAGACCTGATAAGAAATACTTAACACTTTTTTACAGAAAACCAATTGGAAATATTCCTTTTTGAGCACAAACCCCTCAGTGCCATTTCTTGATATACCCTCTTATTTAACCCCTAAACACCTGGATCGGCATTAGTTTTCTTGTACTGCATTCAAACATATATCACATGTATTTACACCTCTGAAACCTGAGAACATTGGTTTGATTTCTTTTGATAACTTCAAAAATGGCAATGAGCAACTTGGCAAGGGAAAAAAGGGTATATATATATATATATATATATATATATATATATATATATATATATATATATATATATATATATATATATATCAGGTCATTTATCTTGTTTGTTTTTTCTTCTTTTTGTTTTCTTCTCTATTTGCTGATTTATTTGCTGATTTGCCTTCTTCCCATGTTTTTCAAACAAACAGCCAATTTGCTCCTAATTAACCAAGAATGTTGACGAAGTACATGCCTTCGAGAGAAAAGTGCTGCTGCAGAAGCCAAAATGTTTTCTGCCAAGTGGCCAACTTCTTACCCGGCAGCAACGTTTTGAGCATTGAACTTTTGATAAAATGTGAACTCACTAGGATTACCTCGAGCCTTGTTTCAATCAGAAACGGTTGAGACAGGAACACAGAGCCTGGTACAGAGAGCACACGTAAAAAATGTGTTTTACTTTTTTTTCCCCAAGAATGTTTTGAAGTGCTTGATAAATTAGTAGCAGGTCTGGTTTTATCTTCTCTTTTGGCTTGAATGATGAGCCAAGGCCAGGATGGCGTCCAACACGTTCCTGGTACTTTGTGGCTTTGGTTAAGTTTTCCTAAAGTCAACAGCAAACTTTTTCTTTTCTCCCTTTTAAATGCCCGTCTGTTCCTTTGTATGTGTCCCCTCTCTGAATTTTTGTTGCTCAGAGGTTGCATTTCTTTCCAGCTACACACCTGTCTTAAAACTTCCCTGGTTATTTAGTTTTATCAGTGTTGGGCAACATTAACTCAAACTTACATCCCTAATGTCAGGACTTCTAACGTGTAGTTAGCATTCTGCTAAAACCAGCAAAAAATAAGGGAAATATTAAACAAGAGACGCTCAAAGGTTGCATTTCTTCCCAGCTACACACTGAATAAAGAGTCTTCTGGTGGTTGTCACATACAGAAGGAACAAAGTTACTCCATAACTTCCAAAGTGCACATTTTTTTCCAGCCACTCACAAGACCACTACATCTGACCTCTAGCCAGCCAAAAACCACATGGCACAAATTCACAAAGCCAGAGCAGGAAAAAAAAGCTGCGTGTGATGCAAAATTCATCGCAAGCTCCCTCTGAATTCCTAATAGGGGCGAATCGCATCCAAACTGGGACAAAATGCGGAGGGCAGATGGGTAGCAGCGACAGGACCACAGCACAGCAAACCTGCCCAACCCAGTCACACTGCACACATCCATATGGGCCCTCTCATGCTCACACATGCAATTAGTTTCATTTAACTGTACTTCTACTTTGCCAAACTATCCCCATCTCAGGACCTTTCAGTCTAAAAACACATTCTTCTTTAAAGACATAAACAAGTATCTTTTCATGGGACTTTTTGCTTTGGTAATGAAATTACTGAAAACAAAGCCAATACCAAAATTCCATAAAACCCAATTAGGAGGATCATAGAAAGAAAAACCCTGGCTTGTAACAAATTCTTGAAACAAGATTTGTATTGGAGCTAAGCACAATTATCTCACCCCATTCTCCCCTTTTCACATGCCTTAATAAAACGTTCCAAGAACAAAATATCAGATTAAGTGACTTGTTAAGATGTCAGCTTCGATGTGTCTCTCTTTTTCCATCCGTCTTTCCATTCATTCTGCAGCAGGTAGCAGCCAGATTCCCAGGCTCGCTCTCCAGCCCTCAGGCTGTTTTTCCAGGCTTGGATGGACCCATTAAAGCCCTTGACCTGGGTCTGGTGGTGAGGCTGACCTGCTGGTGACCAGAGCTGGTGGTGAGGCGCTCCAGGGAGGCCTCGCCCAGCGTTTACCCTGCTTGGGTGGGGCTCAGCTGGGGGATGATGGAAGGAGGGGGGATTCTTGCAAAAACAGCATCCAAAAAGCTTTTGGAAAATGGGGACTGGAGGGAATGGTGGTGAGTAGACCATCATCTGAAGCAGTGCTTTCAAGATACTTCATTCTTATTGGCCCAATGACTATAATATGTTAATTTACCTGTGCCAGTTCAACCATCTAAAACAGACAGAGCACAGACATTACGAAAGGACACAAGCTCTTACCTTAGTAGTGACGTAGTTTCTCTATAGTGGGAGTGAGTTTATGATAAGGGTTGCTCCAAAGTGCCATCGAACCATGATTTCAGGCCTGCCCAAATAATTCTGAAAACAAAGATGGTAAAAAAACAAAAAAATCAGTCAGAATCACCTGAGTAGACCACCTTAGAAAACTTTATTTTGTAACACCCAGGACACATCACATGCCTGAGCAGCGTTTGAGTGTCACAGAACCTGTTGGATTTTTTTCTGCATCCATGGTAATTAGTCAGAGCAGCCACACTGTCTGCATAAGCAGCGCTGCTCAGGCACATCTCAGCTGCTTTTCAGCTTCGGCACATCTACAGAAACAGAGGCTTGCTGATTTTTTCCTTGTGACGTGCACAGCAGAAACAGATTTTGAAAATGGTGTTTTGATAATTATATTGACATTATACCACCTTTTACTGCAGTTTCAAAGTCTCACAAACATAAACATATCTGTTGTACTGAACCTTTCCTGTTTCTGTTTCAAAATGAAAGCCCTCTGACAACATTTCTGTCCACAAAATCCCTTCAGTTGTTTACACAAGGCATTATATTTTGTACAACCGTGTTGTTGACAATGTGGGAGCTTGCACAGCTTCATTAATGAGTGTATTATGTGCTCGCGTGCAAGATGCAACAGTGCAGTAAGATTGCTGACACACACTATTCATACATGTACTGTGTTCTGGCCGTAAGGCAGGGAGGGCAGCAGCAAAGATCCCCATGTAAAGAACAAATGGCGTTGATAAGACATGAATAGGACGAGCTGGTTTGGAGGCAGGCTGCAAAGAGGGTTGCACAGGAAGCAGCAATAGTGGGCAGGGTGAAGCAGTTCTAACAGGCACCCTGACCGAGATTTACCAGTTGGTTGCATGGAAAGAAATCATGTGATCATCAGCTGATCTGGCTGCTTGCATTCAGCAGATTTAGCTGGGATATGAGCTGAGCTTGACACTGTGACCTGCCTGAACTAATGCTATGCTTGGTTTTAAGAGTCTAACTCCACAATGCAGTACTAAACAGTCTGTTGACATGTTTTCAACAAGGATTCTATGACATTAAAATGTGTTCAGAAAGAAACCACCACTAACAATGTGTTAAGAAAGACACCACTGATTTTGCTTTATCCAAACTTTAAAATTGAAGGCAAAATAAAAGATCTATTTAGTTTCACTATGGGAAATGTAGTATATAGTAGTTTTGGAGCTTGATCCATACTAGGGAATAAAAGTCAGTATATTATGACCTCCACTGCTTCAGTTTTGACTTTTTAAACTCTCTCTTGTGAGTTCCTCGACTTTCTCAAAGTTAAACGATAAATCTCAGGAGTGCTCCTTTAAGTTAAGGCAGCCAAAATATTTGGCTGAAGTTTAGGATGAAAGCTCAACTCTCTGCATCCAAAAAAAAATCACATGCTGCATGTCCATCCATAATGCTGACCTCCATCTTCAAAGGATAGATTTTTTAAGGTCTGTCTTAAAACAACACAGAGACTCCACAAACCGAAAAACTTCTAAAGCATAAAAACAAAATTATGATTTGGACATAATTCAAAAGCCTGAACGGGACCTTTTCAGGAATATGATACTATGTCTCTGAGAAAATATAGCCAACAGGAGATACATAACATTTCTACCGGATAATAACAACTATTTTTCGTCAAGGTTTGCTGTCAAGATTCCAGTTAGACTTGGAGTTCGATCAGCGGCTACGCAGCCAAGTTGCACTTCTTTGGACATCAAGTGATGGAAAGTTTGTTTGAGCACATCTGGAAGGCTCTACACACTCTCAAACACATTTACACACACACCTCTCTTGTGACAGTTTGTAAGATATTGAATTGGATCAGGTTTATACGTCTTAGTAATCAGTCTTGAACATAAACATGTCAAAGAGGCACGAGCGGTCATTCCATCACCTTAGAGAAGGCTCCATGAGTTGATTTATTGTCTTGTATCATATGCAGAAAAATGTCACTGGCTCAGGGCACGCTGAGGTAACAACTCAGATCTTTAAGCTGTTTGTTTGTTTGTGGTTTTAGCAAAGGATTTAGAGAGAAGAGACAGAGGCGGATGAGTTCAGTGAAACAGAAAAACACATAAGAAAAAAAGAGTTCCTCTCTATGTATTTTCCTGACACAAAAAAAGAGTTTGACCTTTGGCCTCTCTGCATGAAAAAGTATTCCACTGTGGATGAATTATCTGTTGTTGTGTGCAGACAGTCAATTTTTCTCTGTGTCTCCAACTTAAACAATGTGAATTCAGCAAACAAATATAGGGGGTGTACTCCACGAGGGTTTATACTGACTCCACTGTATGCATGGCCTTGCATGTCAGACTGCAATTACGAAAAGCCTTATTCATGCAAACACACATTGGGAATTTCATTCAGGTTTCACAGCCGAGTAACTGCAGGATAAACACATACTGACTGACAGATGCTGGCACATGTACGACAAGTACTTGCATGTGCTGATGAGCATGTATCCGGCTCCATGCTGTGCTGCTGGGTAATGGATGGCTGAGCGACAGACTCAACATGAAGAAACCTTTTTCAGATTATTTTCAGATTTATGGATTTACCTTGTACCAGGGTTACATGAAGGCTTCTACATATATTTAAATATACTAGCGATGTAGATATTTCACTGTGGATATCTCATGGCTAAAAAAGATATCACATGGCAAAATAATTGCACAGCACTAATCCACTTGGGAATTGCCTTAATAATCACTTGAAATGCATCTGAAGGCACAGAGCCTTAACATAACAGCACAGTGACTGTAATAAATATTAACGGTGACAGAGAGCACGAAAACACAGCTGGCACCATGTATCAATACTGCGGAAAATGAGCACTGAAACCATTTTAAATATTGAGAATTGCGATGTATCAATAAATTGATACTTTTGACAATATTAGATACAAGTGAGTATAGTCAAGATTGAACATTTTAGAGGACATAAGCAGAAGAAAAACACATTTTTGAGTGGAGAGGGACTTTAAGTGTGACGGTATGAAAGTTTTTGTCCCTGCCACAGCAGCTTGGAGGGGATTCAGCTTCCAAACTGCACTGAAAGCGAATAAACAAATGTTTTGGAAACTGCAGTTCCAAAGAGCTGTCATCCAAAGAAAAGCAAAACTAATCCACCTCTCCCCTTGCCTTGCCTTCAATCAGCCTCATAACTGTACCGTACCGTTTCCTTGACATGAGCACTTCCTTATGTTTCTGTCTGGAGCTGATTCTGTGGCTCCATGGATCATTTCACATATAGGACAACAATGCTGAAGATAAACTGAATATGAAGGGCCTTGTATAAACAAAGACACATGCACATATCATATGCATGCACCACACAAACACACATGCACAGGGAAGTTCATCCACTGCTCTTTACGGCTCAGCAGAGTTTGATACAAAACAACTGATATAAATATGAGCAATAAAAGAAGCTCATTTCTGACGGAGTATAAAGACAAAACATTCAATCTGCATTTGTAGAAAGGAAACAGAGGTCAGTTCTGACGCACGCAAATATACAAACACAGAAATGGAGTACATCACCACCAGGCATTTTTCAAACTCTTCGTCAGCATCTCTCGGCTGTGTTGTTTTAAACTTTCTGGCACAGCCGCAGTGATTTATGTCCTTTCAAGTGTCAGCTTCCTTTTGTTGCCGAGTACCACTGGTTTGGAGTGGAAGCTTTCGATAATAGAGGGTTATTTTTCCTAAGTTATTTTTTTAAAAGACGACACTTTGTTCTTAAAAGAGGACGTCCTGAAACAGGACATTATTTCCCCAGAAAGAAAACATCATAAATGCAAAATAAGACATTGTGCTTCTTAAGGTGGCTTATATTCCTAAAACAAGATTTGCATGATTTCTTTATGGTGGATGGTGATTAAGGTCCGTCATCTTTTCGCCTGTATACATTTTTCCCAGACACGTAGCATTTAGTCAGTGATTACAGGGAAATAGAGTTAACCCATGGGTGGATTTTAGGACAATGGGCCCTGGACACAGATGTGCAAAAGGCCCCACCACCTCCTCTAAATAGGAGAAAGACACACAGACTTCATGGTGGTTTTCTGTCTCTTTGAGGTCATTCTGTGTGTCTTTGTTGTCATTCTGTGTCCTTGTAGCTGTCTTTGTAATTGATTTGTGTCTTGTTTATTTTTTGTCTCCTTGTGACTGTTTGGTGTCTTTTTGTAGTTGATTTGTGTCTACTTGCTGTTTTCTGATCATTTTGTATGTCTCTGCAATTACTCGATGTGTCCTGCAGTCATTTTTTTTGTCTCCTTAAAGACGATTTGTGACTTTTTGTTGTTTTTTGTTCGTCTGTGTTTGTTTTATGCCTTTTTGTAGTAATGTTTTCCTATAGTTGAATAGCCGTTTTTTTAGATAGTTTGTGTTTCTTTGCATTTCTTGTGCATCTCTTTGTGGTTTGTAGTCGATTTATGGATTTATGCATCTTTGAGGTCATTCTGTGTCTCCTTGTTGTTTTGTGTCTCTTCGTAGTGGCTTTTGATAATTTTGTTTCTCTTTGTTGTTATTCTTTCTGTGCTTCGGTTGTTTTGGGTCTGCATTTGTTGTGTCTCTGGTTGTTGTGTCCCCTTTTGTGGTTGTTTTGTGTCACTCTGTGTTTGTTTTTATAGAAATTTCATGTCTCCCTAGTTGTTAAGCTTCTTTTTGTAATTATTGTATGTCTCTTTGCAGCTCTTTGTGTTTTTTTTAAACCCTTCCTGGTCAAAAGGTGTTAATTTGAGTGACATTTTGCAGGTAAAAGCCGGGGCAGCCCTCAACACTTTGGGCCCTTGGACCTTAGCCCAGTCGGCAACCCACAGTCCCTACCTCAAGCTATTTCATCCATTGTTCTCTTTCATCTGCCTGCTGTACTGCCTGTGTGTCCAAATGGCATCTTATTTCACAAACCTAATGGAAAAGTTTCGCTGTAAAATAATATACTGTAGGCTTGCCAAATTGGCACAAGGGATTGGCTGCCATCAGTTTCAGTTTACCTGCCGATTCGCTGCTGGAGCCTCAAATGTCCAAGAGCATTACTCAGTGTCAAGATATATGTGATACTGCATGGGTTAATGTGGAATGCACCGGAGAGGCTCTGTGGACAACATGCCATAAACTGCAGATTAAAGCAGCTGGATATCATATAGAATATACAGAATATATATACAGTACATGTATATAGCAGTCCAGGGATTAAAGTCAGTGGGAATGTTTTATGGATACACTTTGACTAGTTCTGTACTTCCTATCATGCAGCCCAATGAAAATATCCCCATTAAAACTTTTGCCAACTGTGCAATCATCCACTCTGGATATCAGATCCCCGGTGGGGTTATAGATCAAAATAAAACTGAATCCCAGACAAACACACACAGCATTGTCCTACTGACCCACTCTGTACTGTGTATGTGTGTGTATGTGTGTGTGTGTGTGCAGTCTGGGGAATGTGACGGCACAGCACAGCAGATCCGGCTCCAAGCTGCGAGGCCACGCTGAAAGACAGAGGCCAGACTCACTCTGCAGGACTCTAACCAGGTTTAACCACAGCCTGGATAACATAAAAGACATATGCAATAGTCTTGCATCACTTTAGTTTTTATCAGCAATATTTCATGACTTCACGTTAAGTAAGGCCAGCTTGAAAAATGATCCTCCTGTGGCAGTAATTTAATCAAATCAAGCCACTTCCATACAGTATCATGCTAAAGCCCGAGCCTGCATGTGTTTCTCATCAGTTGAGATAAATATGCACGTGAGGGAATTCCGGCCTTTTCTTTGTCCCCCCTCAAACCCCACGTGTGTCGAGCATTGTGTGTCAGTCTGCTGAAAGATGGCAAATATTAAGCATGGCATATTTACTTGCTTGCGGACAAAGCAAATGCCATTTAGTGGACAAAGTGCAGACCTGGGGATGAAAGTACATGGGTTAAATCGAGTGTGTTTGCATCTTTGGCCTGTTTCTCATTTGCTCCCACACACTGCCTCTTCCTACAGCTACAGCTCACATGTGTTTTTGTGATTATGTGGTGCCTCAGGTAGCATATGTGTGATGGGCTGTCAGGCAACGGGAATGCACAGGCTGCCGTTATGCTTGCTAGCTGTTATAGTTAGGTTGGGAAACATAAGAAATGCGGTATAATAAATTAAGTTAATGTATGCACATGAGAAGTATTTTATTTAAAAGATGTGATAGTAGGAATCATCTCTTTTTGGACCTTGGTTTGAGATTTTCATGTAAGAATATGCCTAGTTTGTTAGCATAAATCAAAAACAGGGGCCGCCTCGAGTGCCGTGTCTTGTTTCCCCCTTAACTGACATGTCAAATGTTTGCTGAAAACTTCTCCACCCAAACAGACAGATGATCCAACACAAATACAAACTGCAAACACTCCGTCCAGACAACAGCTGGATTCAGTGACGTTAAATCTTTTCTCATTTCTCTGGTATCCTTTGGTATAAAGTGATCGCAGGCTGGCTGGGTGGGTACACATAAGTACCTAACATCATGCTAAATGAGTTCACGATATTGAAGTTGGTTTACTGGTACTGCTGACTGCAAGACAAACATGCAATCCGAGAAGTCTCGTGATGCTTACGTACTAGGTGTAAAGTTTCAAGTGTTTTGAACATTTTGAGTCCAAGGCTATGGGTACCTTTAAGGCCAAACAAGTGCTTACAGGGAGAACAACATTAGCAGTTATTTGCAGCCTGTTAATTACTGATATTAACATGTTTCAAGTGAACAGCTGAGACTTATCACTGTTCACACCTGTGTCTATCATGCTTCTCCAGCTTGTGTTCAGATTTTGTTAGCGTCTGCATCACTTACACTAGGCAAAGGACCCATGCACAGTTATTACGTTCACGCTCTCACTTGCTGCTTGGAAGTAACGTCAGCAGTCACTCCCGTACAACCGGAGATATCACTGTCAACAGTATTCAACACATCTCCTTCTATGGGGCAAAAACAGATGGATGGTCACCCAACACCCATAAAATGGGCAAACCTAGAAGAAAGCCAACATCCACGAGTGAAAAAGAAGGGACATTTAAACAAAGATGGCATTAATAATGTCTGGCTAGATAGATGATGAGATCCAGGAACGTCGGTTAAGGCCAGTGCCAAAATCATCAGACAAATTCAACGCACAGCAAGAGACTCTGTTGTTTATGACCAAATTACGAACTGGCTATGCAGCCGCGGTGTAATCCGCATGAGTCCAGCGCTCTCTACCCTGACGCCACACCACACCTAAACCAAATCACCAATTGGATAAATGGATGCATTTATACTTGTATAGTGCCTTTCTAGTCTTCTAAACACTGAGAAAATGCTTACACTAAATGTCACATTTACACATTCATACAATCACACACAAGTTGCCAGCTGCTACTCAGTAACCATTCTCACGCATTCACAAACCGATAAAACAGCCATCGGCGTACAGTGGGTCTATCAGAGCTTTTATGTTGGAAAAAAAGCATCCAGCTGCTGTTGGAAATGGAGTTGATTAGAGCCGTTAGAATGAACCAAAAGAGTAAATTTATGGGCGATAAAAGCCACACAATGAGCTGATCTGCTGCAAAATATGGTAATAATTCTCCACTTTCTCATTTACACATCAACATTTGTGCCATCATTTATGAAAATATTTATCAGTGCAGCTTTAATAAGCAAACAAGTACTCAAATGACTTTAAAATGGCAAACTATGTGAGACTTAAACAGTATGACTCTAAGTTTGTGATGCTTCTATTTCAACTGCTGGCAGCTACTTTAACATTATATAAAAGCAGAGTAAGAGAGGGTAAGACTGTGGCTATTTCCTGGAAACACCATGCACCAGTATATACCGAAGTTGGATGTATGAGTAGAAAACATTTTTTGCATTACTTATTTCAAGTAGTAGTAAAAGTGAATAACCCTGCATCAGCCTGCAAGGCGTGACATTACCAAAAACTTTGAGAGAGAGGTGAACACCTTTGCAGCAAGGAAAAATATTCAAATTTGCACTCTGCTCTTTTCCATTCGTTTTACAGCTACTCATTAATGGCTGTTGAGAAGAGCGAGGGAGCGTTCCAAAACTAATATCGTGTCCTCTGGAAACACACCTTTCCACGAAGAACGACACAACATGAGAGGAGGTATCAGTGCAGAGCAAAAATACACACACACACACGCACACACAGACACACACACACACACACACACACACACACACACAAACACACAAACACCATCATCATGTTTAGGTTTGGATTTATGGGTGTTTACGTGTCATGTAAGAACTAAGACAAACTACCTGCACCTTGGCCTTGAAAGAGACATTTTTTACCCTTTGGCATAAATAGGAAGAAAACACACACTCAGACACAGATTTATGTATATGCACACATGCAAACACCTCGAGTGCACACACACACGCATATACACACAAACACCACCCACCAGTCATTTTTTCCCCTAAGCATACTTTCCATAGTTTTTCTGATGACATAAACCAGCTCAAAGGTGTGTGTGTTTTTTCTTTCATACCTCATATGTCATTACCCAATGTGTTCCCTGCACAAACACAAAATGTAATCCAGAGGAAAACATAATCCTGTGGATTATTTCAAAGAAGTCTGAATTCAGATCAATGTGTTTCCTAATCTCAGCTCTGCTGGCACTCTGTCCACTCCTTTGGTGATTTAAGAGACTTTATGAGAAGGCGGTAATATTTTTCTCTTTACAAATCTCACAGGAATTTATTCATCCTTTTAGACGTGGCCAAAGCGTCTCGTAATCCCACTCATGTTCTGTCCAGCACATCAGTCATCATCGTGGAAAAGCTTTTAGTCACAAAACCACTTCAAGTCAACCTGGAAAAGTAAACAAGGCAAGTACGAGGGAAAAAGGGGAAGACAGAATTCCCAGAAAGCTTTGCATCAAAACAGGCTTTGGCCCAGCTCTGACCTGCGAGCAGCCAGACGATGTCTTGTCTGGTGTGTATTTCGGATATGTTTTTGTGTTTGCACGTGTGAGTCTGCAGGGGAACCGGTGACAGGCTGCAGACAGTTAGATCTGAGCAGGGGGTCAGAGGGAGGCCGCGTCCCTGCACTCCTGACTGTCAGCTGAATCACCTGGGCGAGCTTTAGATGACACCCTCGTCCAAAGCACGTGAATGATCCAAAAAGCTGCCATTTCAAGAAACTACAGAGGCCTGTGAGAGTCAAACCACATAGTCCGGACAA
The DNA here is from genome assembly GCF_026936395.1 of Plectropomus leopardus. NCBI lineage: Eukaryota > Metazoa > Chordata > Actinopteri > Perciformes > Serranidae > Plectropomus > Plectropomus leopardus. Next base: position 11,274,907 of record NC_142199.1, read on the forward strand.
GTGAAATTTCCTTCTCCGTCCCCCGAGTGTTCACATGAAACCTTCTAACTTCTCACCAGCTGCAGAATTTGGACTGAATCCAGCTTCGCCCTCACACTTGACAAATTGATACGCTGAAGCCAAATGTAAACAAAAAATCCGGATGTACGGCACGAATTGCGGTTTGTGCGTGCATCTGATAAATGACTCCCCACTGAAGTGTACCTAGAAACATTTCTGACCACATCAACCGCTTCGCCTTGGTTTTTACTATAGTAGCAGTATTTCCCAGCTGTGAGGGAACATATGTGACCACGGGGGCAATAATGCGAATTGAAGCGTGCAGCTGATTGGGCATAACTGGCCTGTCATCTGCACTAATCACAACCTTCTGGACAAAAAGCATGGATATACAGAAGGATGGGAAAATGGAAAAAGCATGGTTTGGTTTAATATTCATCTCTGCATTCCTACAAAAAAATACAGCCCCAATACCTAAAAAGTTGGGACGCTGGGTAAAACATAAATAAAAACAGAATGCAATGATTTGCAATTCCTTATTGACCTATATTCTATTGAATACAGTACAGAGACAAGATATTTAACCCTTTGAGAACTGGATTGACATCGCTTTTGTGTTGCCTTCAGACACCTTTCATAAGCATTAAAACCTTTAAAACGTGAGCAAATTGATTTGATTTCTTCAAAAACATGAGAAAAAGGTCATCAGCAAATTGGCATGAAAAAAATATATGAAATGGTGACCAAAAAAGACCTGAAAATTATCTTTGAAAAGAGAGAATCATTAGATAATTATTTTTTATTTTAGCACTTTTTAAGGTTATTTACTGTTTGTTTTTCTTTCTTTCTTTCTTTCTTTCTTTCTTTCTTTCTTTCTGTCTTTCTTTCTAATTTCAAGCAATTTTCTGCCAATTTCTTGCTATGTTTTTGGTCATTTCCTTGTTAAGTTGCCCAGTGCCTTCTTTTCATGTATTTGCTCAGATGTCAAAGAGAAAATTAGCTTCTTTGAAAGACTGAGTTGTTCACAAGCAAAGACATTTTTTGTTCATTTTTGAACAAAAAAACTGTGTGGGAAAATTCTATAATGTTCAAAGCATTTGTGCTGGTGTTCAAAGCATTTGTGCTGGTATGGGGGTGTGTTAATGCCCATGGCATAACACTCACTAAAAGGTAAATTCAGGTTTTTCTGCTTATGTTAGCAAGACAATGAGCCACATTGTGCACATTTTACAATACTGTGACTTCTTGGTAAAAGAGTTACTAGACCGGTCTGCCTGCAGTCCAGACATATCTGCGATTGAAAATGTGTGAAACGCTATGAAGCTCAAAATACAACAACAGAGAGGCTGGACTGTTGACTTGATCTAAAATTGGAAATCAAGCAAAAATGGGAAAGAACTTTACTTTCAAACTTCAACAAGTAGTGTCCTCAGTTCCCAAAAACTTACCAAGTGTTGTTAAAGGAAAAGATAACATCACACAGTGGGACATAAGCTCCTGTCCAAACTTTTTTTTGGAACGTGTTGCAGGTATCAAATTTAGAATGAGTGTGTATTTACACAAAATAAGGTTTTTTGTTTGAGCATTTAATATCTTCTTTCTGTACTGTATTCAATATAGGTTCAAACTAATTTGCAAATCATTGCATTCTGTTTTTATGTAATTTTTATACAGCGTCGCAACTTTTTTGGAATTGGGGTTGTACTTTAAGAACTGTCCCCCTCTCTGTGCTTGGCCCACTTGGCACGCAAACATTGTGACAAAGGAAGTGTGTGAGAGAGAGAACACACTCTCACACATGACAGAAACCCTGTGTGACAAGTTGTACATTCTTATAAAGTGCAGTTTATGGTGGCGTGGTGCCAGATCTGTGATATTATAATTCAAATATTCAGAGCACAAAAAGCCAATTGAGTCAGGTTTCTGAGCCCCTGCAATGACTGAGCTGACTGACTGAGCTGTCATACTGAGCTGATGAACTGACTGAGCAGCTGCTGCAGCAAGAAAGAGCCCCTCTTTTCTCTGCAGACCAGACATGAAATCAGAAACAATATAGAAGTAAGCTGCACACACACACACATACACACATTCAGATGTGTACATCATGCAGAGACGCCACCAGGGACTCTCCTTGTTCTGACACAATCAGCGAGGCACCTCTTGACCTCCAACTAAGTTAGAAGCTGTCATTATTGACATTACTGTCATCTGAGCCTTCAGCCTCACACTTTAGAGACATTTCTCCAAACCGTTGCTTGTGCAGACAGCCTGTGTCCATTATGTCTGTCTGTCTCCAGGATGGAGAGGACTGATGCCTTGAGTGACCTACCGTCACCTTCCTTTCCTTGTGCCTGTCAATCTCAGCGCTTTAGTGCTCACACTACAAAAGAAGTGTGACTCAAATTGGGGCACTGAGTAATACAATACTCTTACGAAAAATATTTGTAATTACATGGAGTTGTTGTATCTATCAAGAGCTCATTAATTGATGGACTCTGACTTTTATCTATTATAGCATAATGCCACAATGGATGATTAGTCAGGCTCAGCATCACTTAAAGGAGCTATTTGTAAATTCCAGCCATCCAGTCCAACCTAATAGAAGACAGTATCTCACCCTTTAAATATTGGTTTACTACTGTGTCCATACAACTGCAATTTACAGTCATCAGTCATAATTAAAGGCAACTCATAACTGAAAGCAGAGCAACAAAACAGCCAGTCAAAATAAGGCTGCTGTTCTATGCTTTTCACATGTGGTGTTTGTGTTTAGTTTATTTTACAGCTTACTTAGCTCAGTTTAAGCAACGTCAAAGTAACAAGAAAACAGTCACATCACGCCATTTAAAAAGTTTAGTGTAAGCCTGAAGTTTGTGTTGTCATTAGTTACACTGGAAATATGTTTCGGTAAATAGTCAATGTTAGATGTTACTTACTATTCTGAAAGAAACATTACGAGTTCAGCATCAAACTGCATCTTTTTTACTCTCCAAGAGCTGTCTCCAGTTCTGTCAGTGCTTTCAGCATACGAGTGTGACGCCACCTTCCACATCCACATGCAACACGTACAGATGGTGTCAGATGAGAACAATAGCACCGAATCTGTCAAACACAACATACTTGATTCACCACACCACAGACTGTTCGGGCTGTAGCTGCTACAGAAGTAGACCGATCAAAGACAGCATTAAACCAAAGAACATGCTCCCCTAAAAGCTCTGGTGTGCTTGAAAGGAGCAATTTTTTACGAAATGTTGATACACTGTAGTTGTTATACATGTGTCAAATGGGGATAACGCTCATTTTAGGACAGTCTATTTTTCTGTACACACAAAAAAAACCAAAATGAGTTGTATAGGTGCTGCTTTTTCTTTCATGTAATTTTTAGAAAGTTATAGAAGAACAAAAAACTGCAGAAAATTGGAGGCCTGGAATGGATAATCCAGGGTTATTGAGTGAAGACCCATCCCCCAAACAAAGGTCCTGATGGGTCTGCTGACAGATTGACGGGCCAGACGGCCTCTTAGCGTGCAGCTGGAAACACAGAAAAACAGCAGCGAGCGCTCTCTTTCACTCTCTAACAAGCCAAGGGCAGGAAAACACACCTATACTACTCTCCTGCTAAGAGACATGCTATAGGAGCACGCAGGGGGACTCAAAAAGGCGAGCAGCGCAATGGTGAAAGACTTGTAGAAGATGAGGCATAATGTGAGATGAAAAGGTGCAGAGGTGAGAGTTAAGACTGAAAGGGAGAAGAGAGAAAGGATGTGTAGGAATGAAGTCCTGAAAGATGAAAATGCGAGGTAAGCGGAGCAGCATAGTGATGGATATATGTTTGATGAAATAAAAAGTGTCCACAGAGTGAAAGAAGAGGAATGTAAAGGAGAGCAAAACAGTGAATCAGGCAGGATGTTTAGGACAAAGCTCTTGGTCAGGTGTGTGGTCTCAACCCTGCTATAAAAGTAATGGAGCCCTCGCTCAGAGGGCAGGCCACACTGGTAGTTTCACATTTCAAAATTTTTCACCTGTTTTGTTTCATAATCCACACACCTTGTAAGCAGCTTTTCTTGCCTATACTTGATAGGACAGTTCAAACTGGAAAGGGGGAAAGAGAGAGGGGATAACATGCAGCAAAGGGCCTATGCCGGAATCAAACCCACAGCTACGATGAGGGCAGAGCCTTTGTATATGGGATGGGATGCCCGCTCTACCAACTGAGCTAGATGTGGACAGGTTTTGTGTTTACCAAAGCTACAGGTAGTTGACCTCAGTTCTTTATAGGATCAATATATTGATCTCAATGCATCTACTTTTGACAAATCTATTTTTAAAGGTTGTAAAGGTTTAAAGGAACAATGCAATAGGAAGAAATGTCAGATAACTTGAAAAACTGCAGGTAAAATCTCATTATCTCTGTGCAAGAACAGGACTCATCACCTGTCAGATTACCAGCAGTGAAACATTAATGTCAACATAAGTTACTTACATAAGTTGCTTCTGCGTGTTACATTACAAAACATTATCCACAGTATCAAAGTGCATATAGGATATTATTCAGTGATGTTTTTCATCTACCGCCTTCAGCTGCGTTGTAAATAAGCGCACATATCAGGGCTGAGCAGCCTGAGGCAGATCTGGCAGAGCCACGTGTTTGACACATCTTCAGTCAGGAACATAAAGCAAATACCTGCAAGACCATTTTACACATTTCATGTCTTTATCAAGTTACAGCAGGCTCTAAAGTTGCAAGCATAAAAAAAGGGAAAAGACCTCGAGGAATTCAGCAGCGGACGTATTTTTCGACTGTCACGCAGAGTGAAACTGGGATGATTTGTTTTGACGTTTATTGATCGCCGCCAGGAGTGGGGAAGAGGTGACTCCAGGGCTGTATTTCTGTCAGCCTGCTGGAAAATGTCCGCCCACTCTCTAGTAAAGGTTGAGGTCAACTGCACAGGCCTTGTGAATGACTGTGAGGGCTGGTCGGTTGATGTGCATAGAGAAAGTTAAGGCATCTTATCAGTTTGACGTTTTGCATGATGGAGATTCCACAGATAGAGGACTAAGGTGAGATTCCCGATTTAAGCCTAAAATGGTAGCAGTCATCAGGCACGGGGGAACAGACGTGGGATTGCTGGTCAACAAGCACAATGTGATACAGATGCTGAGAGAAAGTGACTGTAGCACGTACAATGTCAGTGGCACCATCAAAACAAGTACAGGCTCTGATAAATCAGGGCTTTGCCTGGTGACCTGGCTGAAGAAATGATTCCAGGAACTGCTCCTGGCCCAGAACTAGTCCACTTCATAATGTTTCATTAAAAAAATAACTTTCTGTGTCTACACTTGTGTTTCAGGACAGATTAACCCTTCAAAATCTGAGCCAGTAGGCTTTCTTTGTTTCAAAAAACATGGGAAGAAGGCAACAGGGAACAAAATAAGAAGAAATGACCCAGAAATTGGCAAGAAATTGAAAAAAAAAACAAACAAACCTGAAAACATGAAAAGAAAAAGAAAAAAGTTAAGAAACATATAAGTGACCTGGAAATGTGCTTAAAAATTTGAATAAATTGTAACATAACTGAAATATGTAATTTTGATTTTTAGCTTTTTTCATTTTTTCCCTAGACATTTTTCCTTAGCTTTTTCAAAAATAATTTTCTAAATCCAGTCATTTTTGCAATTTGTGAAACCTCTATTTCCAAATTTTTCAATGCCTTTTTGCATGTTTTTGAAACTGCATTGATTTGCTCAGGTTCAAAGGTTTAAATACTTGTGAAAGGCATCACAAGAGAGAGAGAAAGAGGGAGAGAGATACCACAAGGAACTCTTTTCCTGTCAAAACAGTATTCACAACTTGGAGTACTTTTTTTGAAAAAGTGTTTTGAGTCTTTGCTCAGTGGACCCTTACGCAGTGAAGGAAAATATACTTGAGGAACAGACATATGTTTGGACTTTATGAATCGCCACTATTGTTTACCATGACGGTGTATCGTGGTAAATTAAATGAATTATACTTTAGTGCTTTGGCCATGCTTTCAATAAATGAACTAAGCGATTGAGATATAGAGAATCTAACAGAGCTAACGATACGTAGCATGTCCATTTTGACAAAAATTTAATCATTCATATTTTCATCTGCAATCTAGGCTGTGAACTTGAACATGTTTATCACTAAAGCAGTGATTACACATCATGAGGACATTCTCAAACTGTTTGTCAGACAGTCTGCTTCCTCTCAGACTCAGCGCAGACAGTCCAGCAGGCTGAGAAGACTCTCCACATGCTTACTGGATGGCATCGCTGTTTTGTTTTATTTTTAATTTTTCTATCTGCTCATTGTACAGATAATTGAAGAATTGTGTAACCAATGTAGCAATGTTATCATGTGATTAGTTTCTCTAATGTGATTATTGACTTTAAAACAGTAATGCTATTTTGTAAGGTGTTACATTCAACGCTGGTAATTACATAGTCTGCTTGCCTAAAATCTTTTTTTTTGGTCTCTTTTGATTGTGTTTAGTGTTATTTCCTTTTTTGTTGTGCTGTAGCCTACAAACAAAGTTAATACCATTAAAAGTCCAGTTATAAACAACATGGATGAAAGATTTTTGGCTGTGTTGTAGTCATTAAATATAAATTCAGTCAGTTGTATATATATATATATATATATATATATATATATATATATATATATATATATATATATATATATATATATATATATATATATGTGTGTGTCACATAGAGTGTCTGTTAACGGAACAACTGGATCTGCTCTGTGCAACAGAAAAAACAGACCTGGCATGTATTTGTTTTAGCTACTGGGACGCTTCTGAACTGCAGGTTGCCATTACAAGAATCATCTCGAAAGGCTGCAATCTGCCCAGGCGGCCACTTGGCACTCCTGTTTTTCCTCCTGTTTCCAGTCTTTATGATAAACTAAGCCAACCACCTACTGGCTCCAGCTACATATTTACTCACTGCACTTCCTTCACAGTCCTAGACAGTTTCGACTTTGTAGGACGATGACGAGGAGGAGGCCAGACATGGCGTCTTACAAAACCACAGCAGCACGCAGACTGATCTCACACCAGTTTATCAGCCAACTAGAGCAATGCCCAGTCTCTGAACTCTGCTCAGTCAGCAGTCGGGATCAAGCCTCAGTCTGGAATAATCCGATATTCATTAACATCGGCTAATGGAATGGAAAATACGATGAGTGTGCAGTGAGCCACTGTGGCAATGTTTGCTCTTGAAACTGGAGTAAGCTCCTTTAATTGCAATTTGGGAAATGTTGCTCAGGAAAAGGTGTAAGAACGAGAACATGAGAGCGCTGGACTCTCTTTCTTTCAGCCTCCCACCTGCTCTCAAACAGCACACACACTCACACATACATGTACTTCCCTCCTGGACCCCATACTCTCTGATCCCGAGCCTGTCTGCTGGTATGACTTGGCACATCTGGCACTGTGCCCCTGCTGCCCTCCACTGTGCTTTCGCTGCACGAGGAAGGAGCGGTGGAGGGATGGAGGGAGTGAGAAAGGAAGAGAGAGAGTTGTAACTTTGCACCTGCAGAACATTGAACCTGTCTGGAGGCCAAACTGTCCATTGCAATGTGGAGAATTTACCTGGACATACTTTTCTTCACCTCCCATATTTCTCTCTTTCTCTCAGGAGAGATTAGCCTCACTTCACTCCTCATGTTGGCATTTTGTGTGTGTGTGTGTCACACATACACACTTTCAGTTCAAATCCGCCGCCCTCTCTCAGGGCTGCCATAAAACCACACAACGCTTCAAAGTGGCCTTGCCTCCCAGAGTCCCTTGCTGCTCTGACATCACTTACTGCCTGTTTTCACAGCTGCAGCTCTCGGTGCCAGCGCAGCCCACTCCTCACACTGCGGCTCTCTTCCGCTTCAGTGTGTGTGTGTGTGTCGGACTGAGGTGTGTGTGGGGAGGGATGTTTATGTCTGAGGGTCATGTCTCGTGGATAGGAAGGTGTATTTGTTGGCAGCAGAAGGACTTCACATGCCAGGGTGTTTTTTACACGCCTTTCACAATAAGATGTGGTTCACTGTCTTCCATGTATCGTGCAGAGATTAACAGACGTAATTGCTGTGACACGATGTGGGCTGTGGCACTACTCCTTCATACTGACTAAACCAACATCTCCTCCTCTTCTTCTTTCTATGAATTCTGTCAAAACGCAAAGCACGGAAGAGAAATGACATCAACAGGAGCACTACCAAAATATGACCTTTAAAGTCATGCTTCTCCATATATATTTACTTCTTCCAGGGAAAGTTTGACTCAAAGAGCGGCCTGCAAATTGTGTGAAAGAGCAAGAGAAACACTTTGTAACACTGCTAAAAAGATGGTGATCTAAAATGTTTCATTTTGTTATATGTATTCATCTGTAATGGGGCTCTAAGTAGGGTTTGGCCTGTAAACATTTTCTAATCTGTTTGATATTTTTCTAAAATTGTATTCGACAGGTATACTGAATTTGACAGGTCTGTGAAGGTCTCAGCTGCTGTTCCTCACTGGAGCATAATGAGACTCTGCTCTGTTACTACTTCAACTGCCGGCTTGATAACGGAATAACAAATTCATGTTTGCATGTTTTATTACAAAACAGAAAGGTGGAATTATGGCAAAATTACAACCTTGAGTAGGCTGAATATGATTGGGCATGAGAGAACCATGTCATCATCACCCCCCAAAAAAACACATGAACTTTCTTGTAAAAGAACATGCACCGTGTGCATCTTCCCTCTCCCACCTCTGAAATATGATCTCCTTCATGTTGTCATTGGCACAACAGTAAGTTGCTCACAGCCTGTCAGACACTAGTGCCTCGGTTGGTCCATTTGTGAACAAGATTATTATGACAATCACATAGTTATATTTCTTATGCAAGTTGAATACAGCGCCGTGATGCAATCTGGCATAGCAACACTGGCCCACCTCCCAGATAGTAGTTAGCTACCAGGTTTGGGTACTGAACTCAATACTTTTAGGGCTACCAACCAATTTTGTTGGTGCGACTGAGTACCACTTTAGATTAAATCCACCTGTGCCAAATGTCGGTACTCAGAGTGCATCTGAGTGAGAACACCAGGTTGAGACAAGAGGTGGAAGGGCTGCAAAGCTATCCGAAGCCTGGAAGTCAGGCACGGAGCTCTGAGGCCGGCAAAAGAGCTCCGTGCCTGGCAGAACCACTGGGTTCAACTTCTGACAGGAGGTGGAAATGCCCCAAAGCCAGGAAAGCTGTCACGGAGCTTCACAGTCACTCCATCAGCTTCCCAGCAAGCCAAAACTTCCTCTACAGCACCCATCTGTCACAATAGTTTTGGCGTCATGTCTGTTTTGTTTTCTATATTATTTTAGTAGCAGCCTGCTATCACTGGTGAGCAGGCACACGCACACCACTGAACAGAGACAGAAGATAAGCTCTATGTGTCATAACAAAACAGCAGAGGAGTAGAATTGTGTGTTAGTCTACTACGTCATCGCTGAAGTTTGTTCAAAAATGTAATTTTGTTGTTTCAGAAAGTATCGATAAAAGGTACCAAAACTTACAGACTACTATGCACCCAGAGGTAAGATGTTACTGGCAAGCCATTCAAAAGAGCTCTTCACTCAAACAGACTACAATGATAGGAACACAGTGAAGAATCTTTCACACAAGTAAGAAAAGCTTTGTTTATACAGCACTTTTTAAAATGTGCGGTTACAAAGCACTTCAAAAACACATGTACACACACTTAAAATAAGTGAGTGAATTAACTACATGAGTTTCAATAGATTACAATAGGAACACCACAATGAAAGACAGACAAGACCAAAACAAACAAATAAAATCACTGCACATGGAGTTGCTCTACAGGAGCTCTTGCCTATAAAAGTGGGGTTTCAAAAGACGCTTATAACAGTCCAAGAACTCTGCATATCTGATGCAGGAACAGGTGTTATGAGAACGACGGCTCATCCTAGTCACTTGTCAACTCTGCAGCTGTGTTTTGAACCAGTTGTAAACTATTTCGAGCAGCCTGACTGAGTAAAGGGAATTACAATAATCTCAACGGGAGAACACAAAAGTGTTTATTAATAGCTCAAGATCTTCAGAAGACACTTGACATCTGATTTTTGCAACATTTCTTAACTGAAGAAAACAGGACTGCATGATACGATGATCAAAAGTCATATATTGAACAAAGATGATACTCAGATTCCTAGTGACAAGTATGATGTTAGAGTGTAGTGGAGCAATAAACTGATTAACTGCTCAGGTAAAACTATCAATAAAACTATCAAATTATCTAATGAGCTGTGATAGGCTATTTTTTAATTTGCCAGAATTTCTCATAATGACAAAAGCCGGTTAAGTCAGTCTGCATGAAATCAAATTTAAGTTTGTGCAATAGAAATGGAACTGGACCCAACTCTATAAAAGTGGTCCTCAGTGTCCTCTTTTGTCCCAATTATCATAAGGCATTTGTCAAAGAGAGCTGCTGTTCCAAACTTTTTACCACTCAGGCAGGGACAAAGAAGGAAAAAAAGTCTAAACTGCATGATATTCTGTGCACCCACTTGTCCAACACCATGACAACCAAGCGGGACTCATCCTCCACTGCTCCCTCCCTGCTGTCTGATGTCAGCTTTTGGGTCATCCTGTCTTGGCATGGGGGAGATTCCCATTATGTCACCGCTCCCCTGGGAGGGAGGAGGAGGCAGATACACTGTCGTCACCCGGTTCCCTCGACAGATAATGGACACCCAGAGTCGGCTGTCACACGGGACACGGTGGCATGACTGACTGAGAGATGGTTTGGCTCCTTACATCATGACAGTGGACCGCTCCAAAGCTGTGAGGCTGCGTCACCGTGATGAACTGCGAGGCGGTTATGAGACACGGCATTATGCTGAAGGCCTGGATGGTGTGCTCAGTGTCGTGGCGTCTCTTGACAGTCATCACAATGCACAATGAAAAGCTTTCATGACTGCTGGGGCCATTGTAGGCAGGAAACAAAAAGTGATACTATGGGACTTTGTCTATGGGCTGCTGTGACCGAGATGATGGATATCAGATGAAGTCTTGTGGCTGATGACTGAGGTCAAAAATGAAGGACCAAAGGAAGTTTTCTTTCTTCTCTTGTCCCTGTCTTCCTCACACCTCTGTTTCTGTATGTCTACATGTTAAAAGCTCCCCCCACAGGCCTGTCATGGAAAAACGCCCTGTTTTTCTCTCCAATAACGTGGTAAACATCTGTCAATTCGCCCTGTGCACGCTATTTCGAACTTTGAGAAAAGTCTGTGCACGAACCATCCGTTGAGCATGCCAGGGAAGAAAAATATGTTGTTGTTAGGTGTTGCTTGTTCCTGCCATTCCCCTCTTTTGGCATACATACCAAAAAATTATCAGGCAGAGGTGTGACAGTCAATATTTGGAATCAGCATGCAGTTTGTAACTCTATACTCAAATTCCTCCGATGCTCACTAATTGTATCCTGCTTTATTCCAGCTGGTGTGCGCTGGCACGCAAAACAGTGGAAAGTGCACACTCAAGTCTGCAGAGTGGAAATCTGTTAGTAGGCCAATGAGGCAACGGTCACAGGAAGTCCATTGAGTTCAGCCACAAGCAGATTAAACCCCTTTCTCTTCTGTTTGCATGACTCCACAAAGAGATTAAGAATCCCCGTTTGTGCCCCAAAGTTATTCTTTACTTCCTCTCTTTAACAGGGGTCATACACATTTTTACCAAAACATTTTCATGACTTTTCCACGACTTTGAGGCAAATTTTAAAGACCATTCTCTGAAATGACCATCGATGCTCCTTATTGATTTTTTTATCATTACTATACAATAGCGTTTTAAAATTTATATTACTATATATAAAAAAAATTATTTAGAACAGGATGAGAACTGAATATATAAATGTAATTCAGGGACTATTTGCTTTTGTTGGGGGGGGCAAAACGAGGAGGTATGTCAAATTACTTTTTTAGGCACTGAGAAGGGACTTTAGGGTTTAGGAGAGGGGAATGCAACTTTAAATGGTTGTATTTTGTATTTATTTTACTGACGATTTTTAAACAAAACTTTTGGGGAATTTTTTTCTCCACATTTTTTCATTGATTTGTAAGGAAAAAAGGTTAAAATATTTTGGCAATGTTTCTTTCTTTAAAATGTTTTGGAGATTTTTAAAGAAAACATGCTGCACTCTCAGGTTTGGAAGGCAAAATCACCAAAAATTAAACCATCTTTCATAGCCAAAAACTGTAAAAACAGAAATTATTTGATTGTCCAATATTAGATAGTCCTTTAACATATCATGCATTATCATACAAGTTTGTGAAACATAATCCCATGACTTTTACAAAACTTTCAGAGTACACCTAGTTTTCCAAACTGTTTCCAGGCCTGAAAGTTGCTATTTGCCAATTTCTTGACTATTCCAGGTTTGTTGCGACCATATGACCCCTGCTTTAATCTTCTACTTTCAGCTCCTCCTCTGCCCCCAGTGAGTCTGAGACAACAGTTATGTTAGCGCAATCATGATGCAAAAGAACTCAATGAACCCATTCATTCTTCAAATAAATCACACTGAGAGCCTGTTTGTCTCACAAACTGCATCCCCTTCACATACTGCAGCTGTCAGCAGATCCTGGAGGATCTGTTTTGTGGGGAGCTTGTTGGCTTTGTCTGATGCTAGGCCCATCAGCAGGCTTAGTCACCCGCTTAACTGTATTTACACAGTACTTGATGCGGCGCATGTCTAAGATAGTGATGCATGAGGGGCCACCCTTTTAGTTTTGCCATCAGTTTGTCTTCCTGGCCCTCTACTTTTAAAAGTTTTCAACCAAAAAACAGTGAAATAAATACAGATATTGCAACTTTCGCTGCTTAACGTTTTTGTAAACCAGACTACAGCTTGCATCAGTGTCAGCGAGTGATTGGTGCTTTGCAGTTTTTGTTTGCCACATGAGAATTCATGTCCGTAAGAAGAAACATGAGATACTGGGCTGGAAATTGAATTCGCTGCCAAGATGTCCTCTTGTGACTCAAACAGCAGGTCACATCAGGACAGAGACAAACAGATGCTTTCCAATTTGGTGTGTTAATTTGTTACAGCGTCTAATTGTGAAACCCGTAACTCCCCAGAAAGACAAATATTATGTCATTCACATCTGGAAGATTTTGGGACAAGTCTTGAGAGCTTCCAGAAAATCTAATTCAAATCAAATGCAGACATGTCAGAAGATAGGAAGAGGCGCCGATAAGAGTTCACACTGGAAGTCTCTCTGGGTTTAGGAGGATGGAAGGAAGCTACAGCCAGGCTGAGAATGATATGTATGATAGGAATGACAGAAAAAGAAAAGGAAAGACGTTTACAAAAACAGAGAGGATAGTTCAGGGAGGCAGCAAGGGGAAATTGGAACTAAAGCAACTTCAGAAGGAAAACTTAAAGGGATACTTCGCTGATTTTCAACCAGCTTTGCATTATAACAATGTGAGTAGCATGTGAAAATTAACTGTGATAAACCACCTTAAAACTATCCAGTGGCCAGATCTCCCTGCTCAAAAAGAGTTTAATTTTCGCCGGCCATAGAGCTGTTACTCAAACTACAAACTGTACTTCCATATTAAGCCACAAAGACTTTAGAAGTGGATCAAGAGAGAGATCAAACTATAAAACTTGGCAGTGCTGATCAAATATAAACCAAGATTCTGTGACTATTGCCTTTTTTGCCTGCAATGTTTTTAAAACATATTTTAGTGCACTGTTTAGCTATAATATGGGAGTTTGTGAACAAGGATTGGGCGCCATACTGTTTCCTTTATTGTGTGAACAAAGGCTGAAAAGAAAAAAACTAGGCAGTACTGATCAAATATGAACCAAGATTCTGTAACTGTGGTACCTATTTCTCACCTAAAATGTTTTCAGGAGCATATTTTAGTGCATTGTTTAACTTTAATCAAGATCCCTTATTACCAGCCAGCTGCCATATAATTTTTGGACAGGAAACTCCCATTACATTATCCATCAGCGAGAGCATTTATCATGTAGCACCAGTTTCAAAAGTATTTGCACCTTTTCTACTAAATAGGCTGCCTAGTTTTGTGAAAAAAGACTGTCTTTCCAGCAGTGAAATACTTCTTTAAGGGTGCAATCAAGTTCAATTAAAAAAGTGATATTTATAACTATAGTCCAGTGAATGTTTTTGACAGTGCAAACAATAGAAAAATGCAGCTTCTAAATGCAATGAGAAAATGTTTTTGGCACTGAAGCAACTTGTTCTTTCAATTTTAAATGCCTCCAAAAGTCCTAAGAAGAAGTGAGCTTAGTTTGGTTTCAAAGCACCTGAACAGGTTTAAAGTCAAACTCAGTATTTCCATGGTTTTGTATTCGTAAACAGTCACTTTAATCAGAGATGAAGGTGACAGCTGGAGCTGTTTAGTACTGGCTCAAATCATTAAGTTGACTCACATCAGTTTTGTTTGATGTCTGCAGTGTAAACTGAACTTGCTCATGCAGCTGTGACACAACACACTGACCTGAAAATAAAGGTTTGTGCTTAAAGATTTGATAACTGAGTGCCAATTAAGGGAGCCAGCATTAAAAAAAGACCCCATAGGAAAAGTTCAGGTGCAAGTTGTTCACCAAAATCACTAATTCTAGCTTACAGCACCAGCATTAATGACAGACACACGTCCCACTTTCTACAAGATGTCATTTCTAATTTCCCCTCTTGTTAGGGGGGCAGTTTGATGCGATCTACTAGTAGTGTATTAAATGTAAGCTATCGAATGTAAAATAATTAAATTGATTGCAAAAACATTAAAACATGATGGATGCATTTAAATTTGTCAATCATGCACACCCTCATAACATCTGTGGACAAGTGTTCAGGAGAAAATTGTCCACAGATTAGAAATAGAGAAAATTCCTGCACATTGTCCTATCACATGCAAATACTTGAATATTCAACCTGATGACCATCACACTTAATAACAATGCTTTTTGCAAGTGATTGGATAATGTGCAAAAATTCTCTCTTTTTCTCATGTCTTGTTTGAGGACTGCACAAATGTTGCCCACAGGCCACACTTTGAATAACTATGGTTCATGTCCCACCTAAAAATGCTGACACTCACCATGCAGACTGTGCTTTGTTGCACAAAATGACAGAAGAAATGAAAATGATAAATATTTGTTAAAGATACTAAGTATTACATCAATGAAATGACAAATCTATTACACTATGTTATGCCGTGATTTGTATTTTTGTCTTTTTTTTTTTAATTTGTTTGTTTTTTTTCTTAGCCCTTTTACTGTAGAGGGAGGGTGCTACATCAAAAAATATGGAATCATGAAATAGCAGGCAGAATTTAAAATAAAAAATATAATTTGAGATATTTGTCTATGATTTTAAAATTAGAAGCACACTTACTACTGTTGTATCTATCTTTATTTACCATGATATAGATTATTTATAATTCTGATTTTCCAATGGGTGACACACCTATTCATGTAATTCATAAAGTAGATAATAAAAATTCAAATAAATAAAAGCAAAAAAATACAGGTGCTCACACTATCTCTCACACGCACACATGGTTTCAGGCACACCATGGCTTCATCTTCTCCCCTCATATAAACCTCCACCTGAGCTCAGTTTATGTTGATTACTGTGTTTACATTGTTTTGCTGTATATTTGCAGTAAAGCTAAAGATATGATAACCAAAAGAACACTTGCCATTTCAATGCATAATAATGCTAATGCACAGAACAAATGAACATCTCCTAACTGAAAAAAAATATTTCCTTCCTTCAGCCACACCACAGATCTCCCACTTTCACCTCCATTTAAAGAGCTCCACCTGCTGAGCAGCCACCAAAAAAGGGCCACCACCTGCAGGCAGCATCTCTTTGCTCAGGCTGCCTCCTGCAGGCCGGCAGAGGAATTGCAGCACCCTGCTGAGTCTGCTGCTGCTGTGCAGATGAGCAAACACCAGGAGGCACAAAGGAGTGCAGCCTGAAAGTAGGGCAGCAAATACTGAGAATTTAGTCCAGAGGCCTTTTTTTTTACTTTGCTCTCACCACTCACTCTGATGTGAGTTTCTCTCCTCTTATTCTCTATCACTGAAGCCAAACTTCAGCACAATAAAGAAGCCAGAGGTCAAAGAAAAACTCTTTTATGATGAATTATCACAAGCTATAACGTCGATCTTCACATCTGCACTTTATTCTAAATCTGAAGATATCTGCATTCATCTCCCAGAGCCAGTTTTAACCCCGAGGCTGCTCTCCCTCCATATCCTCAGGAATGTCTAGCAGTGTGTATTCCACCTGTGACACACACTCACTAATGTAATAGAGATGCCATTGTCTTCTCATACAAGCCAGACTTTGGGATGTACACATCATCACGTGGATCCCAGAACCGGTCAAGGAAATGCTTTTGTGACAAGCCTCCTCCTGTTTGTTTTGTCCCATTCCAAATTTTTACCCCCAAACTTTTGGCGAGCAGCTGCGGCTTCGCAAATGCATCCATGCAAACAACCACGCTTGCTCCTTTCTCACTCATATTCGAATAAGATAAAATTTTGATGACCTTCTGGGAAAGTCTCACACACACACACACACACACACACACACACACACACACACACACACACACACACACACAGAGAGCGGTGGCAGGTGGATGTTTGGCCTGCCTCTGGGTGGGTGAGGCTGTAATGGCTAAAGCAGCAGAGATTGGAAAACCACACCCAGCGGGGACAGGAGAGGAAGGCCGGGGCAGCTGACAGGCTGCGGAGGCCCAAATGGGAGAAACAGGTGAGTTAATGTGTGTGTGTGTGTGCACGTTAGCGAGATTCTTCTCGTACAAGGTAATGACTTAAAGAGAAAAGCTGGCTTTAAAGAATGAGTAAGCGCTAGTAAAAGAAAAAGAGACTAATAGGGGTAAAGCAAGAGGTCAACAGCAAGTCACGTTTTTATATCTTCTTCAGCTCTTTGGAAACCTGATTGGCTTGATTAAACATGGGAAGAAGGCAATGAGCAATGAAAGAGGAAATGACCCAAAAATCAGCAAGAAATTACTAAAAATGACCTGAAACAAACCCAACAAAAATCAAAGAAATGACCTTGAAATGGTGCTTAGAAATTATAATAATGTTGTAACACAATTTAAAAAAAGGAATTCTAAGTATTTTTTCCCTAGCTCTTTACTTTTGTCCCTACACATTTTTCCCTAGCTTTTTTTTTAAAAACATCTTCTAAATCTACTAATTGTTTTGCAATTTGCAACTTAATTTGCAAGTTGCTCATTGCCTTTTTTCCCCCATGTTTTTGAAAGAAACCATTTTGCTCAAGATTAAATACCGTGAAACGCATCTGAACATAGCACAAGAAAAGTAGCTAAAGTGAAAAGGTGAAAATATAAGATTATATATGTCTCTGCAGGGCTCTACATGCACACAGTAGCTCCCACGTTATCAAAGCCCTCATTGTTTCCCTCCTTATCACTTTCCTCTGCTGTTATTCTCTTCCTGCACTCTCTTACCTGCCCTTATCTCCTCTCCCTTTCATCTGGGCAGAGGCCTGTGAGCACCACAGACAAAGAGAACACAGGAGGAGGCAGGAGCACCAACAAGGGGGCATGAGAAGAGAGAGGAGACGAGAAGAGGAGACGGCGAGTAAGGCCGCCTTATCGGAGATGATGTACACACACACATGCGCGCACACTAACACAGGGGACCATTGTTTGGTGTTTTCGCGGCAGTGGCCCTATGATCACGGAGGCTGAGACTGATGAACGTGTGGCCCCTCTTTCTTCCTCGCCCTTTCTTTCATCTCATCTCCTTCCACTCAAAGGAGCCCTCTTCCTCCTTGGCTTTCTAAGCTGCTCTAGTCCTTCACCTCCCTCTCCAACAGAAGGTCTCCACGTGGAAAAATTAGACAATAGCGGACAGTGGATTACAGTAGCATAAGTATGCAGGATGTTTCAATAGCAACTACGAATGCAAAGTCAACCGATCCCTGTGAATTCTGCGCAACCTCACAATTTTGTCCAATCATTGCATCTTTCCTAAATGTGATCAAAGATCCCTGTGAGTTTCACCAATCATAGTAGTCCCCCACATAACGTCGCAAAACTCACTCAACAACAGCAGACTACTGGTTTGCTAACATTCTGTTAGCACTGCTGGGTCTCATAAGAATTTCACATCTTAACTTAGAATTGTGTCGCCACTTCACAGAAAAGCAAACCTTAACGTCTGCAGGTAGAAGTCCACTACAAACAACGGCTTTGGATCAAGGCCGGTCAAACCAGCAGATGATGAGACATTGTGGGACAACAAAAGTTAAACTTTTGCATGTCCAAAGTATCACTCATATGTTTGAGTGAGCCTCTTCATCATTGTATATTAAACCAGAATCAGTGGCTACTACATCTCCAGTGGGCTTTAGCCTGTAAACTTTAATACCTTTTTATTTATACATGTACACCCACCCTAAATATGCATCTCCTGTGGTCACTTCAGTGGTTCCTAACCTTTTTCCTTCAGGGACCTCTTCTCTATCACTGAGTAAACTGATGACCCCTGAATAAGAAACATATTTTGTGGATATAAGATATTATATTGCATTGAATGAATCGCAGCAATACAGAACCATTAATAATAATCCTAAAATGCAGGTAGGATGGACTTTGCACAGATGTGCTGTGAAAATTGCATCAGAGGTTATTTTTTCTGATATTTCTAAAGAACTTTTTTTGCAGTTCTTAATCTGCACTATGGCTGTTTTCTTAACTATAATAAATACTTAGTAGGTTTATTTTTGGGACAAATTTAGTTTTTTTCTACTCCTTGACACTTTGTTTTAACTGAAGTCTTTTCTATTGCATGATGATGCTGTTTGGCTCTTTCAATACAGTTTGTGTTCAAGTCTTCACTGTGCCCTTATACTGCAAGATTTTTTAAGTTTATATCTTGAATAATAATAATAATAATAATAATAATAATTTAAACCTTAAAAATAACAATTTGTTAAATATAAAACTTTGGAACAGGTTGCTGTGGATTTTAAATACATCTTACAAAAACAACCAAAAAAAACTATTTTTGCATGTTTACTTGCTCTTGCAATTTTCAGTAAACCTGCCCTGAAATCAGCATTTCAAGCTTCAAAAATAAAAATCCTGGTACTGATAAGTGCACAAATTAATAGCAGGGATGACTGCGAGGGAATCAAATGCCTTGCAAGATTTGCAGCGAGCTGAGAGTGGCAAATGGAGTTGGAAGACTCAGGAATATTAAGGTGGTAAAAGCTTCATTTTAGATCACATTTTCCTCAGATCAACACGACTGGACGACGTCACAAGTGCTGAGCCATCATAAAGTCTGCAGAATGATTTTGGATCCCGGAGAAAAAAGAAAACACTGTGACACTGAAACAATGTCTGCCTGTGTGAATTTCACACAATGCCCCAGTTGAAACGCCTCAGTGTTTTGACATTAGCTTACCCCGGTTGCCATGAAGACGGCAGCGCCTCCCTCCTCCGCATTCCCAACGTCGATCATGATGGACAGGAAGTGGCACGTGAGGAATGTGCGAAGAGCGGTAGCACCGAGAGGTCCGACAGTGGCTTCGCCCCATCCCATTTCCCAGCAGCCCCTGACCCCTGGGCTGCAGCATTGTAACCTTTCAACTCTTCTCTGACAGGGCGTCTTTCATCACACACTGACTGATGACCTTCAGGTAGAAAGAGAGACATAGAGATGGAAAGGTGCTCAGGAGACGAGGATCAGGAGGAAGATCTTGAGTCAAGGATTGAGGCCTGTGAATTTGTTTTGAGCCAATTCACAGACCTCAATCCAACAATTCTGTGCATCAAAATAAAACTCAAAATTAGGTTATTCTTCACTTGAATTTAGTACATTTACTACAGACACATATCCCCAGCATGCATTTTCTTTAACAGGTACTGTGACGTGCTGCAGTTATAAACATCTGAGTTGATGCTGGACAAGGGTTGGAATTAACAGTAATGGTGAGGTAACATTAGCGACGTTATTCTTCTTGCACTTCATGCATTCATAGTAATGCAGATTTCTGTGATTTCCAGGTGATTCATTAGTCTCGTTGCTTTGCGATGCAGATAGGATTCTCACTCTTTGCTTTTGGTTTATGTTATCCTGTGTCCAAACAACAGATGATGATGGTTAACGACAAATGATTTTGATTCTGCCGTCTGCAGTGGCAACACTCAGGAAAGTATCTGACAGGCTGCAGCTTTTCAAAAAGTGAGGAGGTGGCTGTTTGTTTAGGGAGCGCTTGAATTGATATGCAGTTTTCTACAAGCGGAGCACGCATTTTAAATGTCAAAATCGCAGTCGATCATGTTTGTTTAATAGCAGGAAGCCAAAATCGTGATGGTGATTAATATTCTAGCAATTATGCAGCCCTAATTTTATCTAGGAACATACAATTTAACTCATTCCAGATCATGTCTTATCCTTTTTTCAAACCAAATAACAGATTCAATATTACTCAACTAGATAGTCATTCAATTGTCATCTTCCCAAGCATCTCACATTTAAAAACTTCTGTTTTCCATATTTTTTTTCCAATATACATTTGTATTATTTAGGTAGAGGTCATGAATAAGCCATTTGGCTACTGTTTACTCTCTCTCTTCTCTCCTTGCGCACTCATTTTTTGTGTTATTTTTAGGCCATTTGTTTCATTTTTAAGAATGCACATTTATGTCATCCTTGCCCCAACCCTGCTGGCCACATATAAATACAAATTTAATAGGATGAATAATAAATGCCTGAATGTCAAACTAAACGTGTAAAATCTGTGAAACTGGAGCATTTTCCATCAGCAAGCCCAAATACAGTGAACATGACCCAGTGGAGATGTTTCAGACTCTTCCCTCTTTCTGTCATCTCTCCATCTCTACCCTCTGTGACTGACAGGAGGAATGTGGCAGGAAACTCGGCACAATGTTTTGATTTGCTTGGTGGACATGGTGCTACCATGGAGACGGGCCCCTTCCCATCATCATTGTTTTCGGAGCGCATGGTGGTAGCACTGATGGTATGGGGTAGCACTGCTGCTTTAACAAGGTACTTGGAAAGTATGTGTGATTGTACGGTGTGTGTATGGACACACGGTCACCGTGGAGACTGCTAAATGTTTTGCGTGTGTGTGTTTTGGAGGAGGATATGTTCGAGATGATGTAATCAAGATGTTTGACCTCTGACCCTTGACCCGAGCAAAGTGGAACCTGTTTTTTGGCAACTGGGACACATGGTACTTAGCAGTATAGCTAGGAAGTCCTGTTTGACCTTTTGACCCCAGAGAGGTTGTATAAACAGACGGACACAGAGCACCGCTGTGATGTCACTGCGCCAGGTGAAGCTCTGTGAAATGTCAGAGGTACTTAGCAGACACTGATAAGCTTCCTTTAGTGCTCTCTCTCTGAGCCTGTGCATGGGTGTATACGCACAACAGAGCATGAACAAGCATAATTAGGCTTCGGGATTAAAAGCACGCAGTTCTGCACTATCTGAGGTCAAAGAGTAAATCCTGAATCGCCTCCGTCCGAAAGTTCAGCCAAGCAAGTGATGTGCTTCTACATGTTTCTCAAGATAAACTCAAACTCTGCCACGGATGTAGTGTTCCCATCTCCTACTGGCTTACACACACACTGTATACAGATTACAGTGCAGAGTTACAGCTTTAAAGGTTACAGTTTAAAAGCCTCACTCTGAATGTATATACAAAATCTGAATGGTGCTTTACTTGTAAAAATATGGCAAGAGAGAATTGCATTGGTTAAAGCAGCCAGACCGGATGAAAGGGCTGATAGCAGAAGCATTAGAAGTGAAGACTACTTGCAGAAGGAATAATACACCACAACAATCAAAGTATTGTTACACACTCATGCCCCCCCAAGATAAATTGTAACTTGTAACTGGCTTCATACACATTAAAAACATCTACTGCCGTGTATTGATTTTATATTTTTGGAGCTGGAGCCAGGACTAGAAAATCGGCTATGCACAGTTCAGTATTTATGATTATTGTAATTTATTGAACTGGGAGCACAAAGCGTACTCTGGGCACAGACAGAGCAGCACAACATCAGGTGCATTTAAAGTTAAACTTATCTGTTCATTGTGCTGGCTCTAAAATTTTGCATTACTCACCTCTACAGCAGCTGCTCTCATCCACTGACCTGATCTGATCTGCTCTGACTGGTTCAATAGGTCAAATGTTGACCCTGACAACTCAAAGTACTCACAACTGCTTTTCAGGAAAAAAGAACTCATGACGAGTTCCACCTGCGCTGCGTTCACAGACCCGTGCATGTACGCACACAAAAACAAAACAAAACAAAACAAACCGGGTCTTAGGCCTAATTATGTTTTTTCATTAAGATGGGAAAAAGGCAATAAGAAACTTAAGAGAAAATGACCCAAAAATTAGCAAAAGAAGTTAAAAGTACAAGAAAATTAGCTGAAAATGAGGAATAAAACCCCAAAAGAAAACAGAAAAGTTAAAGAAAAGTTAAGAAAAGTAAAGAAAAGTTAAACAAACAAACAAGGAATTTACCTGTAAAATATATATTTTAAAAAAATAACATTGTAAAATAATTAAGTTATGTGTTTGCATGTACTTTTGCTGTGTTTGAGCGAGGCCAAAGACAAATTTCCACTGAGGTGGACAATGAAGTCTGTCTGTGTGTCTATCTGTAAATAAAAAAGTGCAAGTATATTTTGATGCTAATACTTTTACATTTTTAATTAAGTCCAACTTTGAATGCAGGATGTTTACTTGTAGCAGTATTTTTACACTGCAGGATTGGATTGCTACTCTGACTTTTTTTTTTTGCATCTATCTACCCAACCATCTACTTATGAAGGTATCTCAATACAGCACCAGAAAAGTGCTTTAAATGTAGGCTTCAAAGGGTTAAAGGCTAAGGCTATAATGTCGTCTTGTTGTTATTAAGAGGAAAAAAAACAACAAATCTATCCTACTAACACATATTTCAAAGAGGTTAATGTGTTTATTCATGTGTATGTGCCTGCACAGTAAGTTAGCCTGCAGCTGTGGAGCTTTACGCACTCAACATACAGAGTCTACACTACAGGTCCACCCCTTCCCAGAAACTGCTGTGTATTATCCAGTGGCCCTGTCTCTCTCTTTCTTCCTCACATTCTCTCACACACACACACACACACACACACACAGATAGAGAATGCAGCTTCTTGTATTCTTTTTGAGCCATGTTGACGATTCTCATGACAAAGTGCTAAAGTTGGCGCCGCTCAAACAGCTGCTGTCCAAGGTAAATTTCTATCTGCCAATTCAACGGCCTGCAGTGTTTATTTTCAATGAGGCACTGAGATATGACTCGGGGGGTTTTGTGGTATCAAGCATATTTGTGTCAAGAGCTCGCACGTGCGTTTGTATCAGGACACATGTCCGTGCGTGTTTATGTGGACGTGTATGAACACAGTATGTGGGAATATAATGTGTAAGTGAGGAATGAGCCCATGGTAACTGTCCTTCCTCAACAAGGGCTTCCACTTGAAGTGATCCTGTAAGAGCAGGGCCTCAAAGTCCCTGTCGACCCCTTTCCTGTGGCGTTACCTGGATACCAGGCTACTGTTTGTCTAACAGCGCTGCTCCTCTCCCATCAGCTCCTCACTGCTCCCCTCTGCCCACAGATTGGTTAGATTCCTTCCAAGTTTATAGTACCTGTGTGCAACCTTACATACCTGAGCGCAGGCTTTTTAGTCATTTCTCACTCGAGAGAAAAGATCAAAAGAATACTTTATTGATCTGAACTTTACCGAGGTGAGGTTCATATGCAGAAGGACAAAACACAGTGAAACCAGCTAGGAAACTGATAAAAGCAAAGTTGATAATGAAAATGATTTAGGATATGCACAGCTTTGTACATTGTACATAGCAGTTCCAAGAGATCCTAAGAAAAATGGGGAAAGCTGCGACTGTAAGTTTTTACACAGTGAGGAAAAATTATATATGTGTGTGTGTGTATATATAAATATATAAATCAAAAATTGTGGTGCATAAATTTAATCATTTTATTATTGCATATTAGCTGAATTGGAATCAAATTGTTGGAAGCCTGGACTTTTCCATCTCTAGTGTGTAATACAGTGTCTGAAATTAACTGACTCAACAGCCAAGGCGGTAGATGAAAAATCCATCAGCCATGCATATATTTTTTACAGGCAAAAATGATGAATTGCATTTTTTGTTTTAAATATACATTTATTTCAGTAAACGTGATTGAGATAATAGTGTATTATGTTGAATGCAAACTTAGAGAAGGGGGCTCTGTCTTCATGTCTCATAACATTTATAAGCGCAATGCTAGCGAGCAGCAGATCAGCGGATAATAATAGTTTAATGAACTGGCTGATTATCTGTGTGGTAAACAGTGCCACAATAGTAGCAGGGCTTGAAACAATCAGTTTTTGCTGCAGCTGCGCAGGTGTGTGTGAGGGTGTGACACAGAGAAAGCACAGCAGCAGACTGCAGCAGAGCAGTGTGCCCCTAAATGACACCAAAACACTGCAAAGACTCGCAGAATTGATAAATATGTGACTATTTTGGCACAAACATTTACCCACCAGTGTGGCAGAGACTTACTAGCCAAATGCAAAATCTACTTGCATTTGGCGCTTGGTTGGCTTTAATTTTGGACCCTGGTACTAAACATAATATACAGTAAATACAGGTAAATAATGTAGGTAGATGGACGAATAGAAAATACATAAAAAAAACTTAATGAAAGATTAAGCCCACTTCTGAACTTGACCACACAAATAACCATGTCTTTCCTACAATTAAATAATAATGATTATTATTATAATAAAATACTAAAAATTACCACCTTTCATGCCAGGGAACTTAATATTCATTTATTAAATAAAGCATAGTTATCAGTAAAGCTGGGGCAGGCAGTTTGAGGAAAAATCTGGGCAAAAGTTTTACACCTCCTCTGGGTTGTGTTTTTCAGGCTTTAGAAAATCTAGCCCATGATGTAAAATTTTGGAAAGAGGCTGTTCCTATTAGTTCTGCAAGAAAAAAAACCTAACTATGAATTCAAAGGACTGAAACTATTATTTTATGCTACTTTATACTTTTAGTCTAGAATGTTTCAGAAGGAAATATTGTACTTTTTACTTCTATATATTACTACATTTATTTGACAGCTTTAGTTATTTTACAAACTAAGAATTTTGCATAAGAACCACACACAGTGGTCACAGAAAATTAAATGTAAACTATTTTAATAAAAATTAAATGCTTTTCTATTTTTTATTTTAAATTTGAGTTTTGGGGTTATTTTCAATTTGCTTGTAATTTTTAATGTTTTGGAGGGTTTTTTCTTCTTTTTCTAAAAGATTTTTTTGGGGGTGTTTAATTGTTTTCTTTTTTCATTAAGAAGTTTTGGGTGTTCTGTTCTACGTTGTATTATTTGTATTTTTTATATTTTGAGGTTTTGGATGTTTTTTCTATATCAAAGTTGTTTTTTGTGTTTTTTTCTTCTTTTTTATACATAATTCTGAGGTTTTGGGGTTTGGTTTTTTTTGCATCTGGGTACCCTTACTTCCTGATTATTCTTATTTTCACTTCAGTGCTATTTTCAATGCAGGACTTTTACTTGTAACAGACTATTTTCACAGGGTGGCATTAAAACACTTAAATACTCCTTCCACCACTGACATTAACAGAAGAAGTTACCTGTGTCCTGATGTGCTATCTGTATCTTAACTGTTTCCCATGAGCCATCCTGCGAGCTGGCTGGTGCACCTGGCAGCAAGGTTGGTACGTCTGGCCAGTGAGCACGTAACTCAGGCCACTGCGGTGTCAAACGGACACGCCCACCTGGACTGCAACAGCTATTTTTACTCAGCTAAAACACACACACACACACTTCAAAAAGACGCACCTCGCCCGCCAAACATTCCACACCAACAAGCGAGCACTTTGAACGTGGCGCCAAAGTGCCTCCTCGAGTGCTGGGAAGTCTATACGGACATCATCGCAACCCCTCTGAGCCACCCTGACCGCGTCTGAAGCTGACCCTGTCGACCTGCTGTCAAATACCCCTCAGCAAATCAAAGAGGACGGGAAGGAGAGAGAACGAGTGGAATCTAGGTTTTCAATATTTATCTGGATTTGTTTTTTTGCATTAATTATTTTAACCTTTTGTCTGTTTAGAAATAACGTGTATTGGTCCATGGGAGTTGCCACGTTTGGAATGAGACATGCAAATTTTATTTTGGACTTAAACAATGTGGATTTTAAAAATGAAACTGGAAGTTGTATGCCTGTAAAGCATAACCAGTCAAGTTACAGTTACAGTTTACATCCATGTCTGTGAAAATATGGATGTTCAACACACAGCAGCACAGAAGATCTAAACCATCAGCATAGTTTCACGTATCTGACCAAATGTCTCCTTCTGTTTCTGAGTTATGACGTTGAATAATGGCCAGAAAAGTGTTTTTGCAAATGATGTTCCACTTAAGTTAGCTTTTGATCTTTTGGATATAAAATGTCAACACTTGCGTTATTCTCCTAATGAACATTTGTGTAAAATTTCGTCATAATTAGTAATGAATTCTTAAATTATGGCCAAAAACATGTTTTGTGAGGTCATGGTGACTTTTGACCTTTGACCACCTCTTTCTAAATCAGTATTTACTTAATTTTGTGAAGTTGTTGCAACTTAAAGTGGAATCTTCTTGATCTTTCTAAATGTTAGAAACTTCAATAAACCAAGTTAGTCTGACTTACCTTGAGCATGACAAAGAGGATTTTGCAAATGATGAAGTTAGGAGATCTTGAAGAATATACAAATATGACTGACTACTTTGCAGCCAGCAGAATATAGACATAACAGTAAACTAAGTTTAGTTGCCAGGTTTTAGTTGCTTAAACTTAGAAAGATTGATTTAATAAAACTTGTCATTATTAAGTTACAACAACTTCCCAAAGTTTAGTAAATATGACTAAAGTTTCAGTAAATTTAACAATTAGATATAAAGTAGACATAAATTAAGACTAATAGTGATATTTACTGTCATATTTCAAGGCAATCGGTTTCCTAGATTTTTTTGGAATAAAATCAACTTGTCCAATTTTACAGTGCAAGGTCACAGTGATCTTGACCTTTGAAAACCAAAATCTGACCAGTTCATTCTTGAGTGGATGTTTGTGCCAAATTTTTTAAAAAATCCATCAAAGTATTCTTGATATATCACATTTATGAGAATAAGACAGACGAGATCAGGGTGACGTTGACTTTTGACTTTCAACCACCAAAGTCTATTCTCATTAAGTCAAAATGGATGTTTGTGCCAAATTTGAAGAAATCCCCTCAAGGTATTCTTGAGATAACAAGTTCATGAGAATGGGAAGAGTGGATAATATATTTCCTCCGACCACAGCCGGTGAAAAGCCATGAAAAAAGGAAATGACTATAGATCAAGTCAGTCATCAAGTCTAATAGCAGGGACTTCTCAGAATATTGTTGTTGTTTTTTAGAGACCACATCATAATGACTTGAATCCAAGAGCCAACAAACGAGAAACTTCATTTTTAATGACTGTGGCCAAATCTGTGCTACATTTCCTTTAAGTCTACCCCACTGTTGGCTGAAGTGGGATGTGTGATTTGTTTATTCTGGCATAGAGGACCTCAGCTCTTATAATGATTACTGTGTGTGTGATCTTGTGCGTGCCTTGGCTCTCCGTTTTCCTAAGAACCCAAATCAGTCAATTACCAGTCTCTCATCTAGAGCAAAAGTGTTCCAGTTATTTCAGATAATGTAGCTGACGCAGAGGCCAGATACCTCACGCGAAATGATTTATCTCAAATTCTGATGAATGTTCACCATATCATCTTACACGCTGATAATACTGGATTACAGGAGGTTGTGTTTAAAGCTTGTTTCTGCACACTGCTGGTGTTATAAAAACTGGGTATGACCGGAAATCTGAGACTCTTATACTTTTTATAAATATGTGATGCTGCTCCATAGCAGCCATTTCATTTCACTGTATTAAGACCATTTTTCAACGGACATCACTGAATTAAACGATCTCATAATCATCATCACCGCCTCATGATACTTTATAGCCACAAAGTAGAGACCCGAAGCAGTATGGATGGCTTTCTTTTGACAATAAGAGGGCTTTTCAATTGCATTACTCTGCATTAAAAACAGTTATTAAGTCCATCAACAAGGTAAAGCAATTTTTACCAGATTGTCTTGAATAGAAATCAAATGACAGTAAACAGCTGCACAGGACTACCATAGTGGGCATGTTTGTAAAGGGGAGACTCATGGGTGCCCACAAGACGCATTTGCATTCAGATATTTTGAGGTTAGAGGTCAGCGGACTCCTGAAATGGCCATGCTGTTTATTCATCACCAAAATTTTGCTTGAAGAGTGATATCTGCCCTTCCTGAGAAGCTACCGTGACATAGTTAGATAACATAGTTGGTACCACTAGAATCATCAGGTTTCTAGTTTTACACGATACCAGTATCATCAATGTAGCTTTAAAAGTAAGCAATGAGAATGTCGACAGCAATTGACACGATAAAAGACAATATTGTGGGTGTGTAAACCCAAAAAAAAGACTTGCACTGCGGTTTGACTGCTGCAGGGTACTCGAGCTTACAATAAAATAATTTTTGAAGTATTCTCATGACTCTCCTTTATGGGTTAAGGAAGGGTTACAAAGCTGCTGAACTGTGTTGGATTCGGCAGTGCAGCACTGACATGAATCACTCAGATGGGGTGAGTGATAAAAGTGTGAACCCCACAATTATACAGCACGGTTTACTATCAAGTAGTTTCTCTAACAAAAGTCTTGTTTTATTGCAAACTCAGAAAAAGTACATTTTTATGGTGTAGGCTTCGATATCATAACTGTAATAACTATCCATCTATGCAGGATGCAGGAAATATATGAACTGTGCCCAGCGGCGCTTTCCTTTGAGAACATGCCAGATCTGTATTCACTTTAAATATATTGGAGCCCTCTAAGCGGCCCAAGTGTTACATCACAGATTAGGAGCTGGGACACACTGTCTCTTATTTCTATTAAGTTAACACGCCTTCTTCTAAATACGACCTAATCAGAATCATATTCAGGTTTTACTTCAATCAGAAGTCAGCCTCTGGTGTTAAGACATTTTAACAGCTAACACACATCTCACATCCGCACACATGGCCTCCGACCTTCTGTGACAGTGTTACTCAAACTGCAGGTATTTGTCTTTAGGCTACATTGTAAATTGTTGCCATGTTACCTGACCAGTGACCTGAGACGCCCAGTGCGTTTCTGAGCAGCTTTACATGTACAGACCCTGGTCTAAGAGAAAATGTATGCTCAGAGTTAATGTTTGCGATGGAAGTGGAGATTGTGAGAATTACGACACGTTTCCCCTTTCATAATCCTACATCTGGATTAAGTCTTCATGCTCGATTAGGCACACTCCACGATAAATAAATGCAGCGGGGTTTGACAAAGGGCAAGTCAATAATGCAAATGTTACAGAGCTTCACAGATATGAATCAAAGCCATGACTGTGAAAGAGACTGTTAATTATAATCAGGTTAATGGATGTTAAGCACTTTAAATAAATACTGCAAACACACAGTACGGGGTAAACATGTTGCATAACTCCGTTATTATAAAGAAAAGGACAACTGTCATGCTATGATAAATTAGTCACTGTAGTTCATCATTATGTGTTGTTAAACCTGCAATTCTTGGCTACTTGTGGGCAGCAAAAAAACAAGCTTGAAAAGTGCTCTTTTAATAAAAAGCATAATGAATTGATTGGCTAGACTGCAGAATACAAGGCCAGTCCCAATTACGCAAAAGTCTGTGTAAGTGAGAGGTGAAGTTACACCACTGATAATGACGTGAGTGTTGATGTTTCCCCATTGGCCATTGTTCTTTCTCTATGAACAGGCACTGACTGTCCCGTGTTATGTCCTCAGGGGGGCTTCTGTTTACAGCTGTTCTTGTTTATGACTGCCGTTCACTCCCTCTGAATCAATCACACACTACAATAGATTCCGATGACTGTGACTATGATGTGCCCCCCAGAACTGTAACTACATGTCGCAACAACACAGTCCTCTTGTTTATTTATGTGAACTGCAAAAGACAAGTATTTTGGAGCTGAATTCCGTACTTTTGTTTTAAAGTTATTGCAATTAAGCCATTTTTTACGTGTGTTTAAGGTGTATCAGTTGAATCAAGCAAACGTTACTGCAACACAGTGGCATAGAAATCCCACAGCCAACTTGTGTTTGAAGTGTAATTGTAGTGCAACGTAGAAACACCAAGTATAAATTGTGGTATAAATGCTCACAACTGGTTAAGTCTCTTGCACTGGCTCTGTGTAGAGCCAACGTACAACTATAAATCTGTTTTTACATCAGCGGTCTGAACTGAAGTGGAGGGTTGTGTTACATCAAGCAAAAGGAAGCTAGATCACTGGGTACAGCGCCAGAGAAAGCAGGTCGCTTGTGGTGTAACTGTGTCTAAGTGCACTGTCCTTCATTTTAAGATGTATTTACATATACTTTTGGAACAGAGTTATCAGAGCTGTGAGTTAAAGTCTGTGACTGAGTGAATGCTGAGTAAAAGCCATCGTTTCATACCTAGTCACGGTTTTGTCCTAGGCCTGTCGTTACAATTATTGCCTTATTCAAAGCATAACTAGCTCTTCATGTGGTAATGATTTAGTTAGTATGCACTTAGATATCCAACAATGGCTGTGGTGTTAAAAGATTGTGTGATGAATCGGACACATGTTAGCCCTCTGCACTAGCCTCTCACATTACCTTCCAGTAATCTGAATCAGATTTAATAACCAGAGGCATGAGGACAGTGACAGAAAAAATGAGACTGTCTCTGCTCAAATTTGGAACATCATTTCCTTCTTTCCCAGTCGTTTACACTCTCCTCTCTTGGATCACAGGGACTCTTTTCCACTCCATTTCAACTTTAGATTTAACCCCGATAACTGTTCTTGTTTAACGCACCATTGACAGTTAGCGGCACTGAGCTCCTCTAAAAACACTAACAGCAGGAACACAGTGTGTGCCGTCGCTGAGGCCTCGCTGGCACTCAGTCCTGTGTCATGTGCCTCAGTGTGCCTCGTTTGTACATATCGTCTGACAATTAAGTGCACCGTTTCATGATGTCCTTTGTGTTACTCATTTGTTCTCTTGTGTGGTGTCTTCTTGTGGCTGCTTTCCTGTCATCCCGAATGAGAAGGCATCACATTATTTTTCTGAGGCTTCCCTGACTTGCACAATAAGCACAAACATGACAATAAAAAATTTCACTCAAAAACAGGAAACTCATTGCTTTTAATTACTGAGCATTGCTTGCAGGAAAGAAAACACCATTATAAATCCATCTGCCTTTTCCCAGCAGTCTGCAAATCAAGCATGGAGTGACTGACTGCAGCCTTGTTGCCCAACGTCACCAAATTATGCCTCTAACGTCACCTAATGTCGATGTAATCATTTACATGCGTGTGAGATTATGACTAACCGTGAGACAAATCAGACATGAAAGCTGCGGTTGATCTTCTGGTTACCTGACCTCAGTAAAGCGCCTCAGCTGTGTGTCTCGTGGCGAGCAACACGTTGTTTTCCCCATGCCTCATTCCAACATGTGGTTGTGTTCATGTGTCAATGCGTTTTGGTGCTGCTGGATTTGACGTCCGGAGGTTGTTATGTCTCGGGTGAGTTCAGCAACCGTAATTGTGGACATGTAACGTACGCTGGCGTGTATTCAGGTCGGTCATGTCCTTTGTCTCCCTCTCAGGATTACCCATACCCATTTATGACAATAAATGTCCATGACTTTGAGGCAAATTTTAAAGAACTTACATTCACTGAGAATGATCGATACGCCTGTGGGGCTTTTTTTTTTTATTTTTATTACTCTGTAATAGCTTTTTCAAATACATATTAGGTTAAAAAATAATGAATTCAGAAAAGGATTAGAACTGAAAATTTAAATATAACTTAGAGACTGTTAATTATTTATGAGAGGGGAGGGGGTGGTGGTGCAAAAAACGGGAGTGATGTCAAATAATTGTTTTACACACTGGGGAGGAACTTATGTTTTTTATTTAGGCTTTAGGACAGGGGCATACAGCTTTAAATGGCTGTAATTTGGTTATTTTCACCAAAAAATGCACCATTTATCATAGCCAGAAACTGTAAAAACCTTTCAAAATCTTTGACGGTCCTTGAGCACATCATCTGTTATTATACAGGTTTGTGAAACCAAATTCCATCACTTTTCCAAAACTTTCAGGGTATATTTAGTTTTCCCAAACTTTTCTCAGCCTACTTTTCCAGGTTTGTCATGCCCATATGAACCCTGCCCTCTACATCTGTCTGAACCCCCCCCTCCTTTTCTCTCTTTAAACATCTTGTCTTGTTCTTTTACTCTTTATTTAGCCTACTCTCCCCAGCCTTTTATATCTTTTATTCCTCTTTGCTTTATTCAATTGCAAGTACAAGTACAGCTTGATCTTGTTCTGGTTCGCAATAATCACATTATCACTCCCAGGCACGCCACAACCCTCTCTGGCCAACAATCCCACCGTGTGTGTGTATGAGGGGTGATTATGAAATGCAGAGGGGCTACACATCTACTGTTTGTGGATTGGAGGGAGATGTAAACATTTATTGACGGGGAGCAGATCAGTCTTTATGCCTCCTTAAATCACAAAGCAAACTGATCCAGACTGTATGTATGCTTCTCATAAACCTCAGCTGATTCATTACCCCCTGCCTTCTCGCTGTCTCTCTCTCTCTCTCTCTGTATGCGTCCATCCAAGCACACAAACATGTTTTGATTTTGCAGGAATGTCTCTTTATATTTGCCCTAACAGGATGGGTTCACCTTGTGCTGAACCCAGGACACACTGCCTTGTTAAGTGTCCATACTGTACTCCTGTAAAAGCATATGGCTCACAGATATTCCTCAACTTTCTTTCAAGAGACCATTAAGGTGCTTATTGAATTAAATGATTAAAGTAGCAAAATGAGAACAGATTTATAGCTGCAGCTCTACACTAAAATAGAATCCGTCATTTAAGTGCAGATTTAAAGCCCCCATAGTATTCATATTTCATGAATTTGCCTTGAAATAGACGTCATCTCAGGGTAAGAATCATGCGTTTCATGAGGTCTCTTAAGCGGAGGTTAGGTTGCATTTTTTGGATCTGGAAGTTCTGGAAAAATAAGTGTTATTTTAAATGATGTATATCAGCTACATGGAGACGCTCCAGGAGAAGTCAGACGTTTGACACGGGACAGAACAGCTGTAAGTCCAGATGTAAAGCCTTAATTGGACATAAGTGAAAGTCCACGTAGAAGTGGAGGAATGTATGTGCCATCCAGCTTAAATTCTGATCCAGTCTTATAATCCATGAATCATCGTAAAAACATTAACAACTCCCATCAAGGTCACTTTAGAAGTCAGGTATGGAGGCTTGTGTGTGAACTTCGGGCAGGGCAATATATTGACATTAAACAGATATTTTGATATGTCCTTTTAGATTTGGGATATCGTAATATCATAGATCTTTTCCTGGTATTAAACCCTGCTTTAAAGTATTGTGATGTTATTTTCTAAACTTACCAGACTGCTGTAGCTATTGTGTGAATATTTTTTGAAAGCACAAATAGTCAACTCTACAATACTGCAATATCGATATGGAGGTATTTGGCCAACAATATAGTGATATTGATTTTTCTCCATATCTCCAAGCTCTGAGTGAATTTTAACACCTACATTTGGTGGCTCAAACGCTGACGGAAAATGCCGCAATATGTGGGAAAAACACATCCACATCTGGTGGCCCAAACCCAACAGTAAAACACTACAATATGCTAATGAAACATTCAGGTTCATTGGCTAAAACGGCACAGGGAAACACAGAATATTCTGAATTTGATGCAGGTCATATAAACAGCATAGACCCTTTATATATCCTGAAACAGGCAATTTCCGGATGTAGCATTTTCTGATTAAGACGTGTAAGTTGGTGGTATTATTCAGGTTTTAGGAACGTACAGCCAACTTGGAATATGCGTCTCAATTGGGGTTTTAACTGCAGATTAGGACTTACAGCCTTTATTCATTTTCATTAGGCATGTAAACAATTTAGTAGGAACATTGTCTTTTTTCTGAATAAGGGCAAAAACTGGACTATTTTGTGCCCGTAAATGTGCTCAGTGTTTGAAAAACATCCAGATGTAGTGCTAAAAATACAGGTGAAAACACTGCAAAGGGCTGTCAAAAAACAATCGTGTTGTTGGTTTTAAACTGTGGTCTGTGGCACCCACATCCCCTACACTTTAAGTCACAAAGAGGTGTACACAAAGTCAGCTCATATATTGTGTCACTTTAGAAACATCAATATGATACATATGAAAAATGCAAATGCCATGTATTTATGGCTTTCAGAAGCATATGTTGCAGAAAGTTTCCTCTGCTGACTGGGCTAATGAATCAGTTCATGTAAGCTTCAACTGTGGCCACAAGAAACAATTACAGGATCATCTTAAAAATGCTGAAAAGTAGCACAGAAGGAGAACAAGTAGAGAAGCGTCAGTAAAACTGACAGCTCCACAACAATATCTAGCAAACATTAGCCACCAGAATAACGGTATGGTGTTTTATGAATATTATTTGTTCATAACAACACATATAAGTAGCTACAAAGGCCCTGAGAGTATTACAGCACTCTGTAAAGGTGTTTTCTTTTTGCTTATATATTCAACTTTTTATTTGTACGTGAGACTGTTATTTCCTCTCTCACACAGTCTCGCCTTAAAGCACCATGATATGTAATGGTTTGGATCTGATCATTGACATATTAGTTGAGCTATATTGAGCCTAATTTATTGCAAACTTTTCCATCTCTGTGTGCATTTTCTTCCACAGTCATGAATGGTGTACAGTCCTCTAATGGCAACATTAGTGTTATATTCCAGCTCACACCCATCACCCTCACTGGCGTTCATATGGGGCCTCTTATGATGGAAAGTGAACACAAACCAGTGATTGCGGGGTCTGCAGTTGGGGGGTTAAAGGGAAATGGAACAAATATTTCCCATACACACTGCAGGCCATACAGGTGTGACGCACCTGTCCTCCAAGACAACATTCCTCTCTGGAGCCCGCCATCCTGCTGACGCACCAAAATGTTATTCCACAGTGGAGTGGACCCTTGGTGTGTGTATATTTGGGGGGTTGGGTACGGGTCTGGGGCTTTCCCATCTTTGAGGAATCCCATTTCCAAGGCAACGAGGACAAACAACAACACATGCTATGAGTAACTGTCAAACCTTTGGGTTGTGCTACCAACGGAACCCCCCTCTGCGAGCGCCCCTGAACATCAGTTTGTTAAAACTTTATCTCCGTCTCCATTGTCGGTAACACATATTCAGAGGGTGACCTCCAGGAGGCACCGTTTACGGCGCGCCTGCCTGACAGAGAGGGGTCGCAGACTAAGGGGCAGCAGGAGGATGGTGGGTATACCTGGTTGTGGTTGTGGTTACCATGGCAACGCAGTCCAAGGGGGCCCAGAGTGTTTGCACTGCACACGGCTGTGTGACTTGGAGGTGCTGGGGTGGGAGATGGGTACTAATGTCAACAACTTCACACAAGCTGCTCCTTCTTCGACCAGAGAGAAGACAGAGAGACGGCCTGCAGTGGTGCAGAGCTGCAGATGCCATAAATCAGCAATTTTTGCACAGAAGGTAGCTGCAGAGCATAGACAAACATTTACTGGTGATATTTATGCTAACCAACCACATGCCTGGAGAAATAATGTATGGCCTCTAGCAAGCTCGTAAATAAGGAGTCAAATATTTGTATAGAAAATTCAGTTTAAATGCTATAAAGCTGGTAGCCCACTGACACAGATCTGAAGAAAGGAGTGACGAATGCACAAGAGACATTATGCAAACGTCAAAAGCCTTGGAAATAACTGTTATTTTTTCTTAAATATTTGACAAGAGGCACGCTTTCACACACACAATGAGCTGGTGGTATACCGGGAATCGCTAACGCTGAGCTCATCATTTTGCAGAAACTTCATCCAATAAAACAATTTATGGTTTTCTGCTGATGTACAGCTGGCAGGCCCATCGCTAATGGGTTTAAAATGTGCCGTCTTTGGCTGAGAGAGGCCAGCAGACTGGAGGAGAGAGAGAGAGAAAGAAAGGAAGAAGTAAGCGAGGAGTGAGAGAGTGTGAGGGAATTCTGATTTATGATCACACCTCCGTCTCCAAATTTCAGCAGCGCTTTTAGCTCCTCTCAGGCCTCAGAGTGGTGTGATGTTGCAATGTGTCCAGAAATTTTGACATCATTGCTTTCTTTGTGAAACCGGGGCCAGAGCTTCTGAAGTTCAAGCTCGGCCCGTGCCAGTCTGATGAGTGGTGAGCCAAACGCCAGCTGACTTATGGAAGCCTTTGATGTTAGCCGAGCGAAGCTCCCGCAACACCAAAGTTTCTAATGAGGAGTGAGACTGAAGCTATAGGCCACCCAGACTGGGAAACACCTACAGTATAGAGTGGGTGTAATGCATATAATCTTTTATTATCCGTATAATTAGCATTTAAGCAATGACTTGCCTAATTCTTTTAAGTTTAAGAAAATATTTAATCGCAGTGTCAATCTGTCAAGTGTCCAGCCAACTTTCCCTTGACAAATGGTCAAAAGGTTTACAGTATGTGCACCATTAAAGTTTCAGTTGGCTTTCTATTTAGTGCTTAAATAAACAAATTGAATGTTTAACTCCATATATTACACACTGTGCTGTAATTAATGCTGACAAATCAATTTACTCGGAACAAACCTGTGATAAAAGCATTAACAGTGCAAATGCTGATATTTTCCCCTTCACTGATTCTTGGCGATCTTTATGGGTAGCTGCTGCTGCGTTGGCAAGTTGCTATGACAACTAAGCGCCCCGTGACTCATCATGGAGCACCTTGTTTACGTTTTACCGCTCATGGCCTGTGACCGAACACAAAGGCTTCTGGGAAATGAGGTACGTAGGAGGGGTCTGATCATGGATAGTGCGTCTGTTAAGGGGTTCAATTGTTTCTACTGACCTAATTTTTGCTTTTACATGAAGAGCATGTTGGAAATATTTCCTTAGTTATTAAAATCTGAGGCCAATAAAGGGATCTAGTTACTTCAACTCCTCTTCCACTGCATTTTTTTCTCTCTGGCTGTTTACTTTTTTCACATAAGCCTCATTAACAAGCTTATCTGATGGTACCCACTTTAGATCCTAAAAAATCTCTTTGAACTGCCATGAAACAATGATACGCTGAGCTGACGGCCATTTGTCAACGTTGACTTGGACAGTCATAAATGGATCATTGGGCAGCAGTGGTTGTCTTATCTTCAGAGTTTAAGAAGTGGTGCCTCTTTGACCAAAGTGGTGTGTGTATGTAAGTGAGGCTGTGTTCATGTGTGGCCACTAAACCATAAACCCTTGTGTTTACAAGAAGGAGGTCCAGACGGAATTGCCGTTGGCCACATCATCATGACCTTTGGCCTTGGTGAAATCACATCATTGTGTTGTTGAATCATTCTTATTGGACCTATTAACTTTTTTTTTTCTGGTTTGTTTTACTTACAGATGATGTGACTTCTTGCTAAGCAGCTTTGTCACTTGTAAACTCTCAAGGAAAATTAAGGAAGAAAAAAAACTATGCTGGTATAACCACAGCACACTGGACATGTCGGAAATGGTGACTTATTAACTTGATGACACAACCTCAGTGGACCTCAGGAAGTTTATCCAACATCCCAAAATCTGTTTTACTAGTTACAGATTTAGCAAAATGACCTTAAATGCCACAGACATTATTTCTCCCCATGCTTAAGTACTTTAGGATAATACTTTACTAACTGTAAATGCAGTTTTAAGGAAGGCCAATGTTTGAAGTCTAAAACTCCATTGTCCAAAAGCTATTAGAAACGCATCAGTAAGCCCCAGCATACCACTGGGTGACATGTTCCCTCACTGCCATGACACACGGTTTATTTTGAGACAATCCAATAAATATGATCCTGCTGCAGAAAATATCTGCTAGTACTAGAAATTTATATTAATCCACCACTGAAAATAGTCCCCAGCAAATTAAAGTCCTGTCTAAGTAACGTTTGCAATAAACTATAGTGCCCCCATTTTAAGACATATAAGCCTCCTTTACAGTACTTGTGCAAGGTGGGAATATAATGCCGTTATGCCAGAACAAATGCAGAAAGCGGGGACAAGGCCAGTAGGACAGGATCAAGGGCAGGACGGGCATGATGTTTTGACAGTGGCTGTAGATGTCTACAAACAGCAAAAAAAGACAATGAGATTTGGGAGATGCAGCAGCTCCTTGCACTCTGAGCAGAGGACAAGTCCAGCCACCATATAAAAGGCACATTAAATGATTATCATTTATGCCATAGCTAAAGTTCAGAAAGCAAACAACGTCAACACGTCACTCTAGAGTCAGAGCCTGTTGTGTTAAATGTTGAGCCTGTCTTGCCTCTTTTGCTTCTGTGATGCCGGCATGCTGTCCAAAATTATACATGATGGCAGCATGATGCCGTGCAAAGGAGGCATCATGGCCTCTAGCATGATCTCTTGTGTAAAAAGGGCTAGGCTAAGCCTTTTTTTTTAAATAAAAACATTTTTTTATGATGAGCCAGGCTAAACAGCTGCTGCTTGTAGCATCATATTTACTGTACAGATGTAAGAGTGGTCTCAATATTCTAATCTAACCCTTGCCAAAAAAGACAATAAGCATGTTTCCCAAATGCCCAAATGACTATTCCTTAAAAGTATAATGACTTGTTTTGTTTGTTTTAAGTGGTGTTCCCTATTTATGGCTGACAATTAATTTGGGCACATTCTATTAATGTTAAAATGCAACTCATATTTGCTTGTAAAAACAGCGTGAAATATTTAATCTCGATGCCAACACAAATCCAAACCATCCCTTGGTGGTGGGTGTCGACTTATATCTGTAAGAGTGCAGATTCCCTGCAGTCAGCTGTGTTGTGGGTGCAGGAGGGTGCAGGGGTCTGCAGCCTCCTCTGTGTCTGTGTGCCATTAACATGTCGCCACTCTGCCCCACAAAGCCGCTAATAGCAGGGTCCTGAAGGAGGCTGCTTTCCACAAGGGGAATCTGTGGCCACTATGGGTCACTCTTTGGTTTGGATGGAAAACAAAGATCTGTAAGAAATCTCTCCCTCCCATGTTCTTCAGAATATTCTGGAAGAAGAGCGTATGCAAAGTCGTAAATGCAAAGTCATTTGTGATAAGCATTTAGTCATCTGTGTGTGTGGACCCGAAGTTTGTGTTTCTGCTTGGATTACAGAGAGCGTGGAGAAGGCCTCACATCTGGCAGGTTGGCTGTCCGCCCGCCCTGGTGATGGGCTCCAGTTGTGGCACTAGGCAACCGTTGTCAAGGGGAGGGGCCAACTGGAGCGGGACCAGCTGGTAATGTATCATCCCTGCCGTCCCGAATGGAAATGCTCCCGAGTGAGCATGTGCAGAAGCTGACGAAGAGATTCTATCACATTTCAAGAAGATTTCCACCCAAAACAGCACTGAGTTAAAGCTGTTTTTTAAATTAAGATAGTACATATAGTACTAAATGTAAGGCAAGTGAAATTATTGTCCAAATTGTTTATAAAGAGGCAGTCCAGACGAATGAGAGATGGCCACATCATCATGACCTCTGGCCTTGGCGAAATGGCACTGTGCTGTTACCTTGTTCCTATTGGATCTATTTTCTTATTTTTTCTACTTTGTCTTTATTGTCCAATGTCTAAAGGGAACTCTTAGTTTAGATATCCCTTTTCTTTGTGAGGACTTGCCCCTCAAATCCCAATTATGGAAATGTAAAGCCTCAGATATGAGGTTGCTGATGTTGGTGAGCCTGAGTGGCTGCGGTTGTTATCTCGACTTAAGCCCTGGAAATAACAAAGGAACACTGTGCTCCTCTGTCTGGCACCAAAGACCTACCTGGCTGGGGAAGGAAGGGGGAGGGAGGGAGCTCCGAGGAAGAAGGGGTGGGAGAGAGTAAAAAGGCAAAGATAAGCCGATGATAAGGAATAAAGAAGAGAAAAAGAAGGAGTTCTGGCTAACTGGCACAAGAAAAGCGCTGGGTTCAAATGGAGTCAGCACATGCTGGGAGATAGCAGACAGCCTGGCTGTAAGAGATTATTGTTACGTTAAAAGGACCGTAAAAATGAAAGAAATGGGTCCAGCGGAGCTCATGGGTTCACAGCTGGGTTTACCTGGAGAGGAGGAATCGATAGAGCGCACAAAGTACTCTCGCAGGCCTCATAGAGGAGCCGTGTAGCGTTTGGAGACTGTCTTTGTTTCCTTTTTCTCTGGAAAAGGTATATATCTCCTGTCAAGTGTTCCATGAGTTGGTTCTCTCCTCCGAACCAGGACACACTGTGATGCACGCCTGCACATACACTCATAAACACAATGATGTATGCACATCGCCTCTGCCAAGATACATAATCATATCTACACTGCATACACGTCCAGCACAGCACAGAGAAAAGAGGGAGAGTTGATGGCGCGTTGACAACAGCAGGCGAACAGTTTACAACGCTCTGCTGACAGAAACACTCCCAGATAACAATGTATCTGCCTTTATCCTTTTTTCAACATCAAAGGTCCTATTTGGATTTAGGATTCAGGGGGATTTATTGGCAGACATCGAAATACAATATACATAACCATGTTTTTCTTAGTTTAAAATCACCTGAAACACTGGCTCAAGAAATAGCCATTTATATTTTCATGTCAGCCACCATAGCTCTTCTCCTGGCACACTGGAGACGTTGGTTGCAATCTGCAACATTGTTACAAAATGTCACTAAATCCTACACACTGGACCTTTAACTTTAACCTTTTTAGCAAGGATCCCCTCTATTAGGTTACAAAAAAATGTTAAATATAATTAACTATACTCCATCATGTCTAGATTGGTACCGCATCATCAGAGAAAAATCAGAAATCATTTATTTATAATCATCTATTACGGCTGCAACTAACTATTATTTCTATTATAGCATTTTCAACAAATCTACTGATTAACCGTTTGGTCTATTAAATGTCAAATTAATTAATTATTATTTTAAATGTCATATACTCATCATAGTTTCATAATGCCAAATGTCATCTTGAAAATGCTCATACAATTGAAAAACCAATATATATTATCCAATTTATTATCATTTAAGAAGAGGACAATATGGAGAAAGTAAATATTAGAATATTTTTGACCAAAGATACTAATATTGTGACTATATTGTGGGTTTGACTAAAGCAGTGTCATAAAATATTTACACAATGAGATTTTTGATAAATAATCATTGAGCCTGTTTAGACCTGATATCAATACATGTTGTGGTGATTTAAACACAAGTGGACAGTTATTATGTCCACACTTTTGCTATCCAGTCTGTAGTTTGTGACCATGGATGGTCACAAATGGTTAAGTTATAAACATGCTGTCTTCAAGGATTATAAGAAATACTTGCAAAATAAATTTATTTCGATTGACTAATTAAAGGACTAATTCTTGCAACCCCACTTTTTATGCATAAAGGTTTTATACAGAGACCCCTCCTCGATGCTTTAAGAGAAAACAGAGATCAGGCAGATGAGGAAAACTGCAGTAACAGTGATAAATATGATTATATTTTGGTAACTGTAGAATAATATATCACAGAGATCCTGTGTTCCCCACTTTCTATACCTACAAGGCCATCTTTAACCAACCATTTGTTGTTTTGTCCTTTGCATTTTCTTTTACTGGCAGTGTGGTTTTCTCCACAGGCCCGTGACCCTGGAGGTAAAACCGCAGCATTGTTCTCTCTCGCAAGAATCGCTCGGTTGCAGGCTATCA
This sequence comes from Plectropomus leopardus, assembly GCF_026936395.1. Lineage (NCBI taxonomy): Eukaryota > Metazoa > Chordata > Actinopteri > Perciformes > Serranidae > Plectropomus > Plectropomus leopardus. Next base: position 11,316,995 of record NC_142199.1, read on the forward strand.
AAAATGACCACATGGTATATGACCATCACGCCTCATTTATCATTTTAGACATTTCATGACTTTAAAGGAAAAAAAAAACATTTGCAGCCATAACCATGTTTGTTTCTGACCCTGACATACAGTACAGATACTGAACGCATGCACACAAATGTGTAATTCTATACATCATCGCACGCACTTAAACTACAGTTACAGACACACAGCCTGCACGTGCTCAGACACACATACTGTATACACATAATTTCATCAGATTTAGCGCTCTAATGCAAACATAAACAATAAAATGTTCCATCATCTGACCAAACCCCAAACTGGATCTGTACTGTAAGATGTGTTTACATGCACAGAAAGGCCACATGAAATGTAGGTCAAAGCAGAAAGGCCGAAGTGGTGAGTGAGTCCAAAAAGGCGACGTGCTGTCCAATGCAGCCACTCTGCAGAACTGATTGCATCTCACACTGAAGGGAGATGTTGCAACTGTGACATATGATTCTTTCATCAATGGGATCTCCTTTATTATACCAGTGAAAGCTTTTCCATGCATGACTCACAATTTGTCTTTTTGCCGTTTGTACTCCAGAGTAAATATGTTGCATTTTGTCAAGTACCTCAGACTAAAAGATTTAAGAATAAAGATTCAGGTCAGCAAGTTTCCAGCCAGTATTCAGCTCTTATATCTTTGTTCTACATCTTTTGGAGAACTACATGTTTGGATTTTTACCAAATTGGCGCTCACTGTAAAAGCGGGGGTGACTGAAGTCAGTTAACTAGCCTTCTTTAGGCCTTTGGAGCAAACCTAATGGTATTAAACAAACTACAGTGATAGGATCTTTTTGCAAAGCTGATCAGATATTTATGCTTTCCAGAGAACATAACTAGGTTGGATATATTAATGGCGTCACACTATGAGTTTCTAATTGACCTTGTTTAGAGTTTTTAGAGTGATGGAACTGGAGCACCAAGAGGGGACTATCTATCCCCCTCTTGCCTTTTTTTCACCCTCAGACCTAACGTGCAGCTATAAATATAAAAACGATCTCTTGCTGTGCACCAGAAGATATTCACAAAAAAGCACAGGCCATGCGGCAGGTGTTTGGTGAACTACATGAAACACTGAAAATGTATCTACTGATGATTACTTTCTCTCGGAGTAGGTGATAATAAGGCATATAGTAGGGCTGCACAATATTAATCTGCGATTATATATTGCAATATGAAATGAATACAGGATTTTTCGACAAATGACTGTAATAGCTCTATCTGTATTAAATCATTCGAGAAATATTGTGTGATTTTGTAGGCAAGTGCATCTGCATAGAAAATAAAAAATAATAATTATAAAAGCTGAAAATTCTTACTCTGAAGACCTTTCTGAGAATATGGGAGAAGTGAGGTAGTTTGATACACTGGTTGGCTCAAAGTGAAACCATTGTATTCATACAATACTGTTCTATCAATAAAGGCTACAGTCAATGATCTGATGTTCCTTTAGTAAAGGGGCTCCCTTATGTTTCTCCCCAGTCGTGGTGGGAATCACATGGTAACTCGCAATATGATACTAACATGAAACTATCACTCTATTGTGATTCTGCAACGACATATATATATATATTGCAAGACAATTTATCTACGACACATCATGATATCTGTGACATGAAGCAGTGATTATGTAATTGTTCACTGCACTGAAGTGTCAGTTTCACAGAATTTCACAAATGAGATGAAAACAACAAACAACAAAATGCATAGTCTCAGCATAGACTACACACACTGTCTGCAACTTGTACACAACACGTGCACCATTCCAATGTAAAATAGCCATAAACTGGCAAAAGGCCAAAGTGATGTTGCTGTGATGCTGCTGCAGAGCTGCCTGCTGCTGTAACTACTGTATTTCCACTACTAAAAGTACCAACTCCACTCATTTATGTAGCCCTGCAGCCACTGTATTGTCATCAACACAGCCCTTCAAATATTTCACAATAACAAGCCTTGTGTTAACAACTGATTGGATTTTGTCAACAGAAACATTGTCAGAGAGGATATATTATGAAACTGAGTCAGGAAAGACTAAGTAAAACAGATGTATGTGTATTTCTTCACGTCTGTGACGGGTATAGACATTGAAACTTTAGTCAAAGATATATGAAGTCAGTATGACCATTACAACTCCATTTTTGCTTAAGACCCGTGCACGTCACGCAGTTATTTAACCAGCGAGATTCTGTTTCTCTTGATGTGCCACAGCTGAGCAGCAGCTGAGACATGCCCATAGACTGCACATATAAGGAAGTGCTCACACAGACACTGTGGCTGCTCTGATCCATTCACACAGGTACCCAAATACTGACTCTGGCCAGTCAAAATTATATGAAGATATCAATATTTGGTGCCAGTGTATCGGTAACTTCTGGCAAGTCAAAGTCTCACAATGTACTGCAATATCGATTTTTTGTCCCACCCCTACTCCCCACCTATTTCTTTCTATAAACTCGTAGCTGGTACTATCTGTTACAGGCCAGAAACTCTGAGGTGAGAAATAATCAGAGGGTGTCGTTGTTACGTTGCATTAAACAGATGTTCTAATTCTTCTGTGCAGCAAACACTTACGTAGACACTTTCTACTGACTACAGTAGCTTCAGAAAAGCACGCCCTTCACTTCACAGCCCGGATACGCTACTTTCCCACTTGCTACATTCAAAAACACAGCATACTGCATTTGTATTGATCCATAATTTAAAACAGAGGAACACATATTGTGTCCATATGTGGCTGCACATGCTAATAATGTTGTGGGATATTGCATACTGTAGTATTTCACCAGAAATAGTATGCGATTACTATGTACACCTGATAAGTGAATGATCTGCAGCCTTTTTATTCAAAAAATGTAACTGCATTAATAAATTAATCTGAAAGCATCTTACAGTCTCCAGCTCTGTGACTCTGCTGTGATGATTTAACGTCTCCAGCAGTGGGAAGCAGCATCTCTGCCGCACATTAGCTCTGGGAAAAGCCAAGACGCTGAGTGGGCCAGACGCAGGGTTCTTGAGGTGAAACAGTCTGAGCCTTGAGTTATTTCTTCACTACAGAGTTGGTTTAGATTGTTTAATACTGCAGTGTGTGTTGGTCAGCTGTTCTCGTTCATTAACATCACTGCTGATCGATGCTCTGCTCCACTAATTTAGGATGATGGAGTCGAAAGTTTTCAGAGAACACTTCTTCAGGTTTGCCTCGCAAATGTTATTAGGTTAAAACAAAACAAAACTGCTGCCCTTTGTTAAGATGAATTACAATTTAACTCTAGCATCTGCCTGGAGATGCCAAAATGTCCATGTCCGCATGCCCCCCCAACCCCCACCCCCCTGCATTTTGAAATCATTTTAGACCTTTGCCCTTTTAAGTCTTTTATTTTTTAACTAAAGTTTTGTTTTAGTTTTTTGTTCCAAACAAAAGAAAATAATCAAATACAACGAAATACAGTTATTTTAAACCATTTCCTTATTAAATATTTAGAGCAGCTATTGTTGCTTGTATTATTATTGTATCTTGATGTATACTGTTATCGTGATGTAAAATTAAAAAGTCCATATTTCACCTCTGACCATTTGCTAATGCTATCAGATCTATTTTGTCACCATGCCAGTGACAGGAAGCTGACCCAGCCCAGCGTGTCCCACAGAATTCAGATGGAGATGCAGAGACCAAGAGGTACAAACATCAAGCTGCTGAAAAGGCTGAAGCACACATGCAGGTCAATACTGAACACTGTGTGCTTCTGCCTCCGGAGGCTAATATACTGTTTCACTGCGGGCCTCCCTCTCTCTTTCTCCTCTGTCTCCAAACACACGTCCTCACACTGCTCTTATGTAACTTGCTAGGTCATTGATAGCTGAAGAGGGGCAGCTTTAGCATTATGTAACACGTGTCCCGAGAAGAACCACTTCTTAATAGTGTCTTACACACCTCGCATTTTTGACTTTGAAGTCATAAATAAAGTAGTGGGTTAAGTATGTATGGAAAACAGATATTATTTATCATTTTTGAATCTCCAGGGTAAAGTATGACTTTATTCCAGGAAAAAAAGCATCTCAAACCATAAATAAATATAAAGTTTGACACTAAGAATAATATTAAAATTGTGTTAATTAAAAAAAAAAAAAAAAATATATATATAAATATATATATATATATTGTTTTTAATATATGTGTAGTACTTTTAGCAGCCCAATAATTCCCATGTACATTTTGAGATGGAAGAAGCACAATGACAACGTATTTTTAGCACATCACACATACAGTGTTATAGTGAGGGAGGAGGAAAATCTGTTGCATGCAGCCTTTTTTTGGCGTTTAGTTTGGGTGGTTTTAGGAACAGTTTTGCTTTTAAGGCTCCATCTCCTGCATGTCTGACTAAGCCATTTATTTAACTGCATCCTTTCATGAACTGATTTTGCACAAAATAGATACTTGAACACACATGTAAACACTAAACTGCCATTTAAGTATGACAAGTAATTAGGAATAACTACTGCAGCTGAGAAGCTGATGCAGCTACAATACTACTTATTGTAATTAAAGGTCAGATTTAAACATATAATATATAATTTTCCACTGCTCAGGGCCTCTCAAACAAAACAGGTACATAAGATGATGCAAGGCTGTCATTTTAGTCAGTTTCTTCCTGTTAAGTGTTCAACGATCAGGAGGTTTTTACTGTGAGCTAAATTATCCGCAGAGGTCTCTTGCTCTCCAAAACAAACGGGCCAGGTAATGTGTACCAGTAAAAACACTGAATAAAATAATTTCAGCTAAAAATCTGTGTTTCTCTGAAGCTGTCTGGCACTGCAGGGACTGGAGCTGAGCTGCTTCTAACGTTTGCTCATCTTGTTTTTCTGATAACTTAAGATCCAGAGTTCAGTGACTAAAATCCTTCACCTGGTTAAAACATACGGTTAAAAGCGACCACAATCTAAAAAGTCATAAAATGTGGCCTAAAAACTGATAACAAGTCAATGACATTGGGATAATTAAAGCACATAATTAAACACAATATACAACATTAGTCTGTATTCATTTGTAGACATTTTAATGCATGAAGGTTAAAAGTTCTATCTTTACAGCAGCTAAAATAGAATATCCAGCTTAGAAACCAAATTTTTGGGTTCTGGACCAGTTTATTTTTGATCAAAATGCTTTAAATGGTTTAAAATTAGGTGCAGGAACCATAACAGAACCGGTTCCATGTTGGTGGGATTGTTCTTATCCAATTTCCTGTGTCTGAATCCATTTCTCTCTCAAATGTCTCACTTTTCACATACCTACTCCAAAACTCTTTTTTCTGCTTCCTTTTCATTGCAGAAACCACAAGGTGGGGTGGTTAAGATAGGCTGCATAACTGAAACATTTTCCTATTGCGAGTTTCACTCCTCTGGTTCCGTCCTATAACACCTTCCAGCCTCTACACTTAATCAATCCCCATTTGCTTGACCTTCACGACCCCTTCTCATCCATCATCCCTGTCCTTCATCCCTTCTCCATCCAACATGGTACACACTTTGAATAAAGTATTCAGCAATGAACACGTGCAGAAATTTAATGGGAATAACCACAAAATATCACAAATCTCAATTGATGGTTTTCAACCCTACCACCCACACACACACACACACACACACACACACACACACACACACACACACACACACACACACACACACACACACACACACACAGAAGTCATAGAGTTAAACTATGCTCTCATGCAGCTGGATAAGTATTCCCAAAACCTGGCTTACGTTCTCCTCAGCAAACGTCTCTCTGGCCTCAAGCACACGCACGCGCGCGCGCGCGCACACACACACACACACACACACACACACACACAGTCACACAATCACACACACAGCGGATTTCGCCATCACCACCTTTGGCAGACCCGCTGGGTCAGCAGTGGACATACGACTCCACTGGGTGTCCCAGTCCACCTGTAATATCAAACACTCCTGAATGTTCCGAGTCAGACGCTGAGTGAGATATCAATCCCATCCCTCCTTCCTCCACGGCCTGTTTCGTGGCTTTAAATCATTTCCTGGCTGAAATGAGCGCTTGGAGCTGCTCCGGGATCAGCTGCACCTGCAGACCCGTGGAGGTGTGACTGAGAATGGCCGCACCAAAATGTGGCACCCAAATGATTACTGCTTTAGCTGTAGTTTTTACATGAGGGTCGGTGCTGTCGCATAGATTAACTCAAGGCATTTCATTTCATATATATGAGGCCCCTGAGGGTCCCAATAAAAATACCAAAAAAGAATGTGAGCGCTAAATGTGAGCGCTGGTGAATTATGCAGATGGTGCGGTGTGATATTGTTTTATATTACACAGCATTTCAGGATTAGTTGCCCACCACAGGGGTGGCAACAAACAGGCAAGGACGCATTTCACAGCAGCTCATAATTCACAAAAGAACAATTATTTCTGCTAACAAATATAATGTGTGTGTGTGTGTGTGTGTGTGTGTGTGTGTGTGTGTGTGTGTGTGAGAGACTGGAGCTGGCACCCACAGTCCTACGGCGCCAGTGTCAACATGTGCTTTGTAAGCAAGTGTTGAATTTGGAAACAGGCATTGTTACTTTCAGCAGGGATTTGATTATGATGTGGTGTACATATGAATGAGGAGAGAAACTGTGTAAAGGCCAGTTAAAGCTTTGTATCACTCCTCCATGTGCTTCTTATTAAAGCCTTGTTTTATATCTTGTGGTTTTGTGGGGAGGGAGACGCAGCTGAACCGACTCCTCGACTTGTTTTTAATGGAGTGTCGCTGGCTCACATATCAATTAATACAGATTTAAAGCTAATGCAGTGCAGCTTAGATGATCAGGAACTGGGTTGGTTGGTCAGGAGTTATATTGGCATGTATGTGATGTGTTGAAAGAGAAGCACCATGTCGTTAAAGGGCTGTAATTGACTTCATAATTGTTCAAATAAGCAATGTACTGACACCTATTCCAGACCAACTTAAGTTATTAAAACTGAAAACACTGTGGTTCTCATGTTATTGTTTGAATACCCTGCAGGTATATTCATGTGCATGTTTTCATAGTTTAGTGTTCTGGTGCAAGAAATAAAAGCACTTCATCATTTTGTTACTTACAGGAATAATTTAAAAACTGATGGACATAAGTCAAACTGTGACTTCAGAACACGATTGCCAGTTTCAAGTTTATAGCAAAATGTTTTCTAAAGATTAGTTTTGTCTGGCATGCTCATGGAGCTGTCGCACCACTGTCTACGTAAAAATTATTTCCTACTGTGGGCAGCTCCATCGTGCATCTGCGATCAATCGCATTCATCACACAACACTCAAAAATGTTGCATGCTTAGTTTAAAGTGTGATACAAAGAAAATCAAACATCACAAGACTTTTTGAAAAACTACTAATAAACATGGCATACTGTATTTACAGTGATCCATAATTAAGTAACAGATTAATTTGTCTGCATACTGGCTCTTATACAGATCCCTTTCCCCTTCAACCTTATAGCCAAAATGCTTCATACTCGAGCTTTTAAACCAGTTGAACCGTATTCATCTGTGGTTGCTTATCTTTTGTGGGATAAAACGCTGGTGGATTTTCCAGAGTTTGCATACTGTAATATTTCAACAGAAATTGTATCCAATTACAGCATACTATTGAATATTAAATAGTCTACTCTTCATATCATAATATATTGCCCAGGTCTATTTAACTGTCACTTTTCAAGCTTTAAAACACTAAATATTGCAGATGTAGTTACACTTAGCATGAGGACATTACTCAGTAAGGCTTTCCTCTTGGAAAATAACTGATCTGTTACATTGTTCAAAGTTTCTACCTTAACGAAGGCTGTTAAAGAAATACTTTAACCACAAAATGACTATATATCATTCACTTTTCCTGTGTTATAGGGCTGTGATGGTATGTTTTTTTCTCACCGTGGTGAAAAAGCAACATATTACCGCCCTTTGGCAGTTTACCGCACCTCCTGAATGTATGACAGGTGCATTGGAGGAGGTTGCATTTTATAAACAAAGACAGAAACTCCTGCACACTGTCCCACTGCTGACAGTAACAGACCTCCATCAGATACAGTATATCAGATGTACCTAATGAAGGTCTGTTTGATCAAAATGTCGTTTTAGTCAATAAATATGCCAGCAGTCAGCGGGACAGTCTGCAGGAGTTTCTCTCTTGGTTTATAGATACCACATATGAGAAAATCTAACTGTTTATGTTATGCTTCTGTCTTTTATGTCTGTGTATTGTGTGTTTAAGCCCATACTGCATAAAGTTGAACTGTAGATATATTACAATAGGCCTATTCAAGCCTTGAAATGAATAATAAAAGAAATCCCCCATTAGCCTGGTGGACTGTTCCTCCCCCTTATGCGCGGGAAGCTGAGAGGAAAAGTTTTGTTTCTTCAGATGACCTCAAGCATATGGAAGAAAGTTAATGATGATAACTACACAATGATTACTATGTTTATATTTCATATCACACACAATATGCATTCCTGTATCTTTTACCAGCCAAAAAAGAAATGCAATGATGGTAATGAGCTCAATCCTGCGGTAGGCATCACGTGACCGCGGTATTGCGGTAATGCAGTTACCGTCGCATCTCTACTGTGTTACAATGTATCTGTTCTTACGTCTTCACAGTGAACAGAGAATCCAAAAACTGACAACATTTTTCATGAACTGGAGAAAAGTTGGACTACGTTTAACAACAGCAAAACTATTCCAAAAGGTAAATTTACAAATTCTCACATATCATGTCCACATAAACAGTCTAATGCACGGACTAGTAATGTGCCGAGGCAAGCGCGTGTACTTGAACTAAGAATTGACACCCATGAGTTGTTTGAGAGTTTCTAAGCTGATGTTTTGATGTAATTTTGCTCTTGTTAAACATGAACCCCTGGTATTAATCAAGAATTTTCTCCCTTTTATGGATGCTTTATTCTTATTTTTCATTTTGTGGGTGAAGTATTTCTTTAAGAACCATATTTTGTCTGACATATGCTTGTTTGTCCCCTCTGTTTTTTCTTTGCTCTTCTTACCAAAGACAAAATGGTTCACCATTAGTTTAGTATTTATTGGCAATTTCATTTTGTTTTCTTCCGGTGTATTGTCTGCATGGAGTACCAGATGTGATGTTTATACCAAACCAAATAAAAGTTTTTTCCTCAAGAATGTTCTGCTCTGCGTTTTTATTGAAACAGACAACCACACAAAAGTGAACCACGGTATCTGCAGTGCTGACAGCAAGAAGACAGTCTCGGCGAAGGAATGACGTTGTGGTCTCCTCGCTTGGCCGCTACAAAGCTTTCATGACGGTTGTAGAGAACGGCCAAAGAGCTCATCAAACTGAACTGACAGTTCCCCATGCAGCTAGTACACTGAACTTCATCTCAGCATCCCATATGGCGGACAACTTCAAAGCCTTTCTTTTGGAGTCTGCCTCAACAAGTCGAGCAGCTCGTAGGCCTTAAAGAGGCCGTCACTGTTGCATAGGGAAGAACACACAGCATGAAGACTTGCTGAAAAAAGAGAGCTGTGTGACCTAAGAAACACTCCAGTACTAATGTCATAACAGTGCTGGAGCAACAGATGGGTGAGCAGAGGGAGAAAAAGTAAAAAGGTCATATTTTGGTTAAAGTTTTGTATATATTAAACAGTCAAATCCGCAGAGAAATGCAACATGTTACCTAAATATGTAAACCGTCTCCTTTAATATATCAAGCCTTACTGCTGACCGTCTCTAACTGTCAGAAACAGTCAATGTCTCACGTTGTTTGACAATCTGACCGCAGGAGCCAAACACTGTGATATAATGTTGCAGACGAACTGTTTCTTTTCCCTTCCTTGAGGTAACGAAGGATCCCAAGACAATCACACATTCCTGGCGAGATAGTACCACCATTGTACTATAAGTCAGCCATTAACACCTCCAGCTCATGCTGTTCTGTGTCTTTGCTCCTCATGCTACGACCGGACAATGGCATATTGTTATCAATCTTCCTGCCCCGGGGAAGACGCTTAATGAAGGGCTTTCTGCCATCGCTGCAGTGAGCAAAACACACCAGGTTGGTAGGGAAACAAGACAGTAGTCATTACGGATTTGCGTGGTGTTTACACACCTCAGGGCTATTGAGTGAGGATTTCCCCGAGTGTCAGACGTGCACATAGACACACACATTCACAGCCACAGAGTGGTTAGGTGTTAACCTTGACTGCTCTGTAATCATCAAGCTGATATGTCAACACTTTAAGCATTCACACACAAACACACACCGAAGATGTGCTCAGAAAGACAGAGAGAGAACGATGTCAGCAGATAGAGTATCAGCTGTACTGTCAGAGTGATTTCATTCACCTTACTCAGCACATGTACGTGTTGAGCAGAGGACAGGAGAACAGTTAAAAGTAAAATTTAAGAACAGTAGGATGGTAACTGTAATGTAATGAAATTGTGTTCTTCTTTTTTAATATGGGAGCACAGACTGTATAAAATAGTGGACGTAATCACCGTAATGTCACCTATTGGTGTGTAGATTACCATTTTAAACAAGCCCTCAGGAACAGCACTGGCTTTCAAAGCCAATTTCAGAGTGGCCAAAAGTGGGTTTATGTGCAGGTCTATCATTTGATGCCATGGGGCCCAAACAGACTTTTTCTATTGGGCTTACATTATGAAAGAGACATCAGGAATCAGGAGATACTTTTTTCTAAGCGTTACAACCCCTGCGAAATGACTTGTTCACTATCAGGTTTTGATCCATGCAGTCCGATAACTATTGAGAGTCTAGAAGGGCTGCAACATTAAAGTCATCTGTCTATTATACTTGCTCTATGGGCCCCAAGATGTAAAAGATCTGGGTAATTTCATACTTTCATATATACTTTAGTAAACAGAGTTCTGCCTCCAATGCTGTATCCAGTTTTCTTTACAAATTCATGGTTTTGAAGGCTCGGTTCTGGCATTTAGGCTGTTGCCAACTTGGACTTTTAGTTACGATGTCTATATCTGTCACAGAAACTCAACACTTCCCGTTTCTATTTCCAAATTCAAGTTTCTGTCGACAGAATCTCCTCAGTTTTTAACAGAAGGCTTTTCATTGTGAAATGTTTGCATGTCAGCTCTCTATAATAGTGTAGCGCAAGCCAAACAACAAGGTAGCCATCACACGCTGCGTCAACGCAGGCAGTGTGGCCCGGGCATTAAAGGGTCTTTTAGTACAAACAAACAATTAACAATCATTTTTAAATAACCAAAATGTTATGATTAACTTTCATGAACTATAAACACATTAAAATAACAACAGCTACCAGGCTATAAACATGTTTATTTCTGAGGTTGCCGCTTGTGTGGGACCAATAAATAATTGGATTTCTTTGAAATGGAAATCTAAATGAGAAACATCTTCACATGGCCAGTCTTAATCATGTTACCTGCCTGTGTGATGTGTGTATGAGTGTGCGTGTGTGTGTGTGTGTCTGTGTGTGTGCATTTGTGCGTGCATCTATGCATATGTAAATGTGTGTAATCTGTTCATCTACAGTTCCGGCTGATAGGTTCACCTGCTCTTAGGCTCCTCTGTTTAAGAGTTTAAGATTCTTTATCTATATGAGAACCAGCTCACACACGCACACATGCACACATTCACATAGATGGTTTGTTCTTCCATGAGTACACATGCAGTTTTCACTTAAGACAGAATAGGGTGAACAAAGGCAGGAAGATGATAGGCTTGAGGAGGAATAGAGGATGAAGAGGGGAGTTCGGGACAAAAAAAGGAGGCGGAGCGTCCTTCAGGGTCTCAGCCATGTGCGGGTTGAGTGAGCACCTGACCAAAAGATAGGCCTGATGGACGGGCTCAATAATCCCTGATGGGGATAGAGATATGGATAAACGCATACGTCTGGACTCACACACCCAAGGTTTGATGGGAAAGTTCTCACTGTGCTTAAGAAGATTATGTAATAGGGCCTCAAGTCATACCAGCCCAGAGTCTCCACGCATGGGCTCCTCTTATATGACGCTGTCTCTCTTCAAGGCTGCTTTTTTGTCCTTCGTTCAGCTTATAGACTACACATTTGGACTACAGTTGAGCTTTGATATGATGACAACAGCAAACTTATTTCTGTTATATCTACACAATATTTACATCTCTTGAGTTGGTCGCTATAGAGAGCTGAAGTCATTACATCATGTTTGTTCCACTTGCCTCTGTAACTCAATGCAATCTCTCACTGCCGACGTGTCTCCTGAGGCCAAGACAGCTTGGCAAACATTGCAGCACTTCTATTAGAAGCCGAAACCTTCACGATTTTAACAGAGTTACATAATGATTACTTTGCGAGCAAAGGAAAACAGGGTTCTCACCACGTTTTTAGAGGGCTTAGATGCAAATGACGTCACGCTCTCATTTGTACATTGGTGATGTCACTGCACATTCATTTGCATAAAACGTATTGGTTGTACTGGTTGAGGCGAGGAGGAGACCACCTAGAGCCATATAAAAAAGGTAGATGGAGAAATCTCTCACATACTCACTGCAGAGACCTCGTATGTTTGAAAGTAAAAAGTAATAAAACACATTTTTCTGTATAAGATCCAATAGAAAAATCTTGAACAAAACATTTGAATGGCATGAGAGTTATGGAGCATTCCCTTTTCTCAAGCTACAAGAAGGTCCAATATCAGCACCAACGCATCTATCGATCTCTAAGAACGCACTATAACTCAACTCCCTTTTTTAAAAATCAGTTATCACAGCTAAAAACTGTGAGAAAAGAAATTATCATTGTATTTTTAAATTTCCGACATCCCCTCTTTAACTTTGTGGACACTACTGTAGCATGTGACAGAGAAGCCAGTACATTCAGATCAAACACAGATACACACACACAACCTTAACACTCATCTCACCGCTGCTTTACAACTTCCTGGATGCAAAAGCTGCAGAACAAAGTAGACCACGGTGGTTTCGCTGTGGGCGGCAGGAAGGAAAGAAGATAAGACAAGTGGTCGCTGTGTTGTCGAGGTGAGACTCTGCTTTAGGAAGCAGAACAATATGAAAAGATTGTATCATTTCAGCAGACAAGTTATCTGCTGCTCTTTTGGATGTCAGATGGGTTTTTTACATCTCAGATTTACACATGGGTTGCAAGTAAATCTACATAAACATCTATTTTATAGTTTTGTTTGTACATATTTGTGTGTCGCTACAGTTAAAATAGGAAGCAATGACCCCCTCTAAAAATATATGAGAGACGGATAGCATCTTGCTGCAACTTGGTGGGTGGGCCATTTATATCTATTATCTGCCAAAAAAGGAGTCTGAACGTATTTGAGTTGCACAAGCTCAGGAGTTCAATACTTATTAGGCAATCAAGATTTCATACTACTTATGAGCAATGTTCTTGTTTAAATGCTGAATTAGGCCAGCAAGGACCGGATTGAGACAGAACTGAGAAGAAAAAACAAACCTGGGGGAAATTAGGAGGCAAATAATAATGAAAGTTGAAGTGGAAAAATGGAAGTGGAACTTTTGTACTCTTGGAAAACTTAATCCATGAATGGATTTTCACTTTCAGTGTTAGCCATGAGCGTTGGAAGTGACGTTGGTAGAAACCGCAGCAGGATTTACAGTAATAATGCTTCCTTCAAGCACATACAACTGCTGAGAATTCAAGTGACGACACAGAAATGAGCATCAAAATCCACATCTGTGATGGTATACAGGTGTGTCAGTGCCCATGGCACCATGGGTAATCTGCACATCTGTAAAGGTACCATGAATGCTCACTCTAAAAAGTAATTCAGGGGACCTATAACCACCGCCTAATAAAATACATGGTTGCAGGATAAAAATTCTAATTTACTAATCTAGATAAATCTTTAAAGTTGCAAACACAATTACACACAAATACATCAACTTAATATTGTGTGTAATTTAAATTCATACCTATGTGTCAAATATGTCACTTCTCTCCTCCTCTCAGGATTTTAAGACCCCTTCAAATGCCTGGACAAATTCAGACAGTTAAGACTGTGTTCGTGACCTGCAGGTCAAACAACGACAACACAAAGGATATTTTCTTACTTAAAAACTTGTGTTTTGCTATCAGTTATTAAGCTCGTTGCATGTGATTTCATAAGAAGTTGTCATAAGTCAAAAATATTATTTTGTGGTTGAGACAAATAATTTGTTTTTGAAATGTACAGGTTTTGCAGTTACAGATGCTGCCATCCAGACAACATCTTTTTCAGGGATGTTCCTGTTTATTCCTGCAAAACAATGCAAAGGCCACATTCTGCATGTTAAAGCAGCGTGGCTTTGCAATAAAAGTGTGTGGGCAGTAGACTGGCCTGCCTGCAGTCCAGATCTCTATTTACATCAAATTCTGTCATGAATGTATTGCTCCATCTACATGCCAAGGGACTACGGGTGGAAAATGGCAATTTTGCAAAACCCTGTACAACACTTCTCTCCTTGTTTTATATAAGGTTAATGTTTTATTTCACACTGTCCCTGGATAAATCAAATTACATTACATTACATCTGTCTCCCATTGAACATGTGTGGCGCATTATGAAGCACAAAGTACAGCAATGGAAGACCCCAAACTGTAGAGCAACTCAAGTTGTATATAAAGCAAGAATTGGAAAGAATTTCCCTTTCAAAACTTCAATAATTAGCATCTTCAGTTCTTAAATCTTTGTTAAAAGAAGTATTGTGAAAAGAAGTCATGATGAGCCACTGTCCCAACCTTTTTGGAATTTGTTCCAGGCATCAAATTCAGAATTTGTGCATATTTATTAAACAAATAAACAAAAAAAAAAAAAATAATTAAACTATGAGTTTGAACAAAAAATACCTATCTATACAATGTCTTTGTACTGTATTAAATTGAGTGCAGGTCAAAAAGGATTTGCAAATCATTGCATTCTGTTTTTATTTACATTTTTCACAGCATCCCAACTTTTCTAATTGGGGTTGTATAAAAGTATTGTTTGATATTCTGTGTAAACAACCAGTTTCCATTTTCTATTTTCTTCCTGTGTTTGTTAATACAAAAACTTTTGGCTAATAAATCAATAAAACATATGTTACATAACCTTCATTCTGCTGCTACAAAACACTGCATTTGCACCACTATAAACCCTCTCTGATCAAGAGCACTTGACTGTTGGAAAAAACTGAGGCTTCCTTACTCGGAAGTAGGATCTTCCGAGGGGCACTTAAATGCAGCATAAACCCGACATTTACGACAAATACACACTGATTTACACACCGGGGATGTCCTGAGGTGGGGGTAATGCAGTCCTAAAGCCAGTAACTGATGTAGGTTGCAATCATGCCTATATAAGGAGAAACGGGGCTCCTGTAAAAGCCTCTGCCGTGCTGGCAGGTTAATTGCATGTTATGTTGAAGTTTAAAGTGTTTTTTTCGTGGTTGCTTTCTCAGAAATGGAATTCAGCCTGTCCTTTAAGATATTTTTACAAGTTTAAACAATAATACTGGTTCTGCGCTTTAGAATATGGGTACGGTTCTAATTAGGTCTAATCCAGGCTCAGGAAGCAGGTTCTGGTTCAGGCCTTTTAACAGTGAACCCCCTTTTAAAGTCACTCTGCCTTGTGCCTGAGTATAGGTGCACGATGAACCATTGTTTTTTCAGCTTTAACACATTGCAGTGTATGGTATGATTTATGGTCACAAGGCCTTCAGCGTAGACACAAAAAAACATGCACACACGCTATAAATGTATATTCAACCTTTCATTGCCTATTCAACCGATCCTGCCTCATTTGGAGATGAAGAAAGTCAACATTTCTCTGTTAGTATATTACACACAGAGCCACATTCCACTTATACTCTATAATAATATGATATTTAATTGATCACTGTAGGGACATTATCCAATGAGCTGTGCGCACTGGAGGACCAAATGCGATCCAGCCTTTGGTTTTATATAGCTGCCAGATTTGGAAAGGTTTTGCTGGTTTGAACATGGGCCAGTTTGGCAATGAATCAGCCTGATCTAGCAGAACTGGAGCCAGTTTTGGTCCATTGTAGGCCCGTGCAGGGGTGCAGGTCATTCATCACCATTCTGGTATGAGTAGGACAAGTGGGTGTGCCAGATTTAGTCGACTTTTGGACCAGACTATTTTAGATACCTGAAGGCTGACTCTGACACTTTTAGCTGATTCTTATAAAATACAAATAAACTGAGCACAGCGCAATCATTAAGATGCCAGAAAACAGTGAGAAATATGTGTCATGACCTTAAAAGCATTACAGAATAGTGATGGGCTGAGCGACTCTGATCACACTGTCTGTTCCTTTGAGTTCATACATGTAAATGTGTCAAACCTTTAGACTTATGATACCTCTTGCAAAACATTGTGTCAGTTTCTATGTAAATGGTAAAAAGACCTGCACTTCTTCTAGTCATTTTTTAGGCACTCACACTACGAGACACATTCACACACTGTGGCCAAGGCCACCATACAAAGTGCCAACTGCTTCTCAGTTTTTTTATACATTCACAAACACTGAAACACTGATGACCATCAGGGGTAATATGCAGATTCTATATTCCAATTTAAAGCTCATAAACACACCAAAATCAGAGGACAATCATCAAAAACAGCATGTGAATGCATCACTGGCCCTGGCTGGCAGAGGTCTTGACTTGAGGCCAATTTAAGGCACCTCGCCGTTCTTCATTGCACTCAATCACATAGTCATCATCATTACTGATCATGAAAATAGTCTGAAAAAGCCATAAGTGAACATGGAGTCTGGTCACTCATCCCCATGAGCAAACAACATCACCTGATGAAGACTGTGTATCACTGATAAAAACACGTGTTGGAATTGGTTTTCCCTGAGAACTTCACTCTGCAACCCACCTTGCAGAAAGCACAGCTAAAACTGCTGATGATTTATTGGTGATCATTTATTTAACATTAGCATAACCATAACCAACTCTATTTAAAATGCATTAACCCTTGGCTAACCTTTTCATGTGAAAATGGGGAGAAATGCTGCTGGCCATCCATGCCCTTAGTCCATTACTTGTTAGTTTTGGATTCCACGCTCATTTCACAAGTTTTGTGTGAAATGAGCCGCCAAATGTACCACTACGTTCCGCCAAAAGGGCTCCATCCATCACAAATACACCCATCCATCCATGCATGTGCAAACAATGCACAATAGAGCCTGTGTGCATGTGTCGCGCCACGCCCTCTCTCCGCTCAAGAGCCGCGATGAGACAGGTACCTAATGCCCCTTTTGTTTCCCCCCTCAGACGTACACACATATAGACGTGCATGCACACCTTAAAGGATATGTAAGTCCCTGAGGTATTTCCTCTATCTAAGCTGTGAGCTGACAGGCTGTCAGAGCCTGGTGATTTAAGCGGTGATTATATAGGCAGGTAGAGAAAATGGAGAGCGATGCGCACGTTTTCTTTTGCTCTGCAGTCTTGTGTGGTCCAACACACACCCACGAAAACAACGTCACAATGAGGCTATTGTCTCTCAGGGACAAGCCTGAGACGGAGTGAAAAAGGGAGAAGAGAGAGAAACGGTGCGAGAGGATAGGTGGGAAACGAATGACAGATAAAGAAAATAACGGATGCAAAGAGGGAAAAAAAGAGCAGGTATAAAGACAGAAGAGGGGTGGAATTAAAGAGAAGATCGTTTTTTTTAAAAGCTGTCCTTAAATGCTTTGTATACATTGTCTGACTGAGTGTACGCTTGGTTTAGAGACACATAATACATAATGACATTGAGTAATAAAGATTACATTGTACAAAAAGTAAAAGACATGTTCAAACTGATGTAGGAAAATTAAAAAGATTGCTGTGGTTTGATATGCCAACTTCTACCGATTGATGCACACACAGACAACTTGTGGTCCTCCTTTAAAACACACACTGTAACCATTGCATAAAAGCAGAACTACCTAAGATGTTCTTAACAAAGACGGTGCAGTGTGTACTTTAGTGCTTAACTGCATCATTGCTGCACCTATAATCAAGCTAAAAAGGACTCACTCTCTTTAATATAAAAGCACAAAAAAAAAGCTTTCTTTCACTCGGCGTCAGCATCGCAGCGTCAACAAAGCAGAGCAGAACTTGGCTGCACAGCGAGCTCACATACTCAAAGAGAAGCATCAATACCATAAAGTGACGGGAGCGGCCTGTAATTAAGATACTTCAGATGTCGAAATATTCCATTCATATATCATTGAGTGAGGGAGTAATGCTTCCTAATGACTGCGTCTCGTTGCACCGCTGCAGGGCCTCAGAGCCAGAACAGTGCAAACAACACAGTACCCTATTAAATAGGACAAGTTTTAATACCTGATTAGCTTACAATGAAAAGAGGCCAGGAAATCCCCTAAAATCATGATTACAAAGCGTTCATCTTTCTGTAAACATTAATAGGAAGAGCTTGTGTCTCTGTGGCCGCATTCTCACAAATATCACAGTCTCGTGAATTGATACAAGACACCAGAAACAATAGGCATGAGGGTTTTTTTTAGAGCTTAAAGGTGATGTAACTATTATACACATACAGGTATCAGAAGGATTAGGTTGCATCTGGTAAGCAGGGAAACAAGTTGCTGCTGGCTGTGTTATTTTCTTAAACTTATATGTAATTTTCTGCCACTGGGGTTTCTTAATCAAAGCAATAACAAAAGACCATCTTTGTGGTCAGTTTCTCCTGGTTAGAATTCCTTCAGTTCAGGAGGTTTTCTCATCACTTTTTAACATGGAAAAGTTACATACTTTATCTCTGGCAAAAAATGGCACAAAGTTAAATAACTGTACTTACCTGTGGAGGTATCGTGCAGATAATTTGGTTCTGGGCCAGGTGTAGAGCTGCCGAAGTCTGAGATTAGTGCCTTTTTTCCAAAGGTTTGCAACCTGTGGCTCTGAAGAGGCTCCGTTTCCAGCAGCTCCATGTGTCTGTGATAGAAAATAATACATAAATTAATGTTATTTTCTAAAAATGTTTATTTCTCGTTTTTGTAGATGTAAAGTGATTCCACCTTTCCTTCATAAATAGCCCACTGCAGAGCAGCAACGCTGTGGTAAAACGTATTAAGAAATCCTCATTTAGACCCATTATTAATGCAGATAGACTAATTTAGACTAAATTGGATGTTACCTGTATTTTACAGCACAAATATGTTTTGCAGCGGCAGATAAATGTTTAGAGAAAAATTTTGGCCAAAAATGTCTCTTTTCAGGGTCAAGGCTGCTGACCCCTGATCTATCTGAATTTGTGACGCTCAAACCATTAAAAAAGTCCCCCAACCAGTTATAAAGGGCTCCTATCACTCCTTTTAAATCAATTAAAATAAAAAAAAAAAAAAGAAATTAAAAATTAAAAATTTTTAATGCAAATTCCACCGTGTTTTAATGCAAATTCCAACGCTTTGAAGTGACTTTGGTGTAAGATCCCGACACCAAAAGACACCTTTCGCAGCTGTACGATACGCTGCCAGGCAGCATCAGCTGAGAACACATCTGGGCAGCATCGGTCGTGGTGTTATGATACGCCTCCAGACAGCAACTGGCATGGCAGCATGATATGCAGTTGGCCAGCGTCAGCTGAGAATGCTGCAGGACGGAACCTGTTGCGCCCTCATGATACGCAGCTGGACAGCATCAGGTCGAAACGCTGCCAGTGAAATATGTAATATGAGGAGCACAGGTGGATGAGTCGACAAACCCTGGACTTTCACATGGGAGGTTGCTGTTCGCTTACTGTCTAAATGTGATGTTTAATGGTAGCAGCATCCTGGAACATCAACAGCAGGCGCAGAAGGATACCTAGAGCGTAATAAACAGATGCAAAGGTCCTCTTACAAAGCGGCAATATGTGACAACTTGGGATGAGCTTGTGCTGTATAAAGATGTAAATCTTAGAGGCAGATGGGGCGTCCAGTGGCTCACCCGGTAGACTGGGGGCCCCGTGTTAAGGGGCTGTGTCCTCGCCGCTGCAGCAGCTGCAGATTTGATTCCAACCGGTGGCCCTTTGCTGCACATCATCCCCTCTCTGTCCACCTTTCCTTCAGACAGTTTTCCTATTCAATAGAAGGCAAAAGCATTTCAAAACTTGGAAAAAATATTCTTGATACTTTTGGGGGCTCTTTTAACATTTTGGTTGGCGTTATTCTCATGTGTACTGTAACATTCGTGACAAGCAAGTGTGTTTTGGATAGTCACTGTATTTATATAGCAGAGCTGAGACACTTAGCACCAAATATGGACACAAAACTAGAATTTCTGGGATTCTCCTTTTAAAGGAAGCATCTGAGAGCAACATTTGTACATTTAATAAATATGTGAAGTTTATGAGTCTATTTTTCAGCATTTTTACAACATAGTGAGTGAAAATCTTATCATTTTGTCAACCGAGGAATTAGTTCCCCATGATGTCATAATTGTAGCAGTTACTTTTTTAAATGGTGGACGTGTATTTGAATAAATATCTACATTGAGATGGTTTATAGTTGACAGACAGACTGCTCTCACAGCGCTGAGCCAAATGGTCTGATCACAGCATCAGGAGCCAGACATGTAGAGTATGAAGTGCAATGCCAAGCTGCTTGGTCACACCTGAGAGCGAAAACCGCACACACACACAAACAGACACAAATACAGACAGAGACATAAATACACAGACACGCACACGCGGAGTCTCGTCCACACGTGCGGGCACACAAAGAGCCATAAAAACAGACAGACCGAAAAACAGACGCACACATTAACACGCACATCCATAAACATAGACGGAGATTCACTGCAGACAGAGACACACTGGGCCCTCAAGGCATTCACTGTTAGTTTTTCTGCCACGTGGTCGCTCCAAATGTGTTACCTGACGAATAAAGACAGAGAATCACAGCAGTGGAAGCCGGTTTAATGTGGCCACAAGTGTCTAGTCATTGTAATGGTCAACAACCGCAGGCCATGGCTGCAGGACCAGCATGGAAATATTCACGCTGAGGGAGAGGCCTCTGCAGCTGACAGACAGGCCAGTTTAGACATGCACCACTCACAGGCATGAATCAAACTTAAATAAACTTCAAGACAAGAAGAGAATGGGTTAAGGATTTTGGGTGAAAGGGGGCGCAATGGATGTCTATGCGCAAGCAAGTAGGACACACAAACTCTCAGTCAGACCTGACCTACTTCATGTTTTCAGTTGGTTGAAATAAGAATTAAAGAGTCAGTCAATGTGTTACTTGATCCACTTAATGATTAATTTGATGGATATTTATTTTACCCAGATCATGTTCATGACTGTAATGCATTTTTTTTTAAGTATTTGGCTATTTTGGATGAGCTAAAAGCAAAATGTACCCAATAAATGCAATATAAAACATTCTGGGAAATATAGGAGAATAAAGTCCACGCCGTTTGAGTCAATGCAAACTTTCCTGGCTTTTTCCCGGCTGTAGGTCTGACTGCACTCTCACTACACATTCAGTATGCCAGGGTTCACTTGGAGAGAAACCGCCGGCTCTCTGACAAGTTGGACTGATTTGATGTGTGAAGGAGAAAAATGCATGACCAAATATCAGGGGTGGAAAGTCTACTAGAACATTTTACTCAAGCAAAAGAACAATTGTGCAAAAATGTACCTGGATAAATGAACAACAGAGACCTATATGATGATGATCTTCAAAAAAGCAGCATTTCAACAACTGCAAATCACACAAGAGGCCTGTACATGGCACCTTACAGCCTGTGCACAGTGGATTTACATTTCCTCCTTGCACGCCTCCCATGAATGTTAAACTTGTGCAGTCTCTTTCTGATTGTAGAGGCATGCACTTTCACATTAACAGTAGCAAGAGCCTGCTGTAAGTCCCCCTGATGACATTTTACGGTTTTTGGAGACTTCTTTTAGCATTTTGCGGTCTGCTCTCGGGGTGAACTTGCTTGGAAATACTTGAATCTCACAGTATTGTTAATATCAGTATTAAATATCCAAAATGTCCAAATTTGTTTAAAAAAAAAAAACATTCTTTCATAGGGTGTCCTAATTTTTTCACATGACCATATACATGTCTTTGTAATATACTAAGTACCTTGTACAAACCCACTTTAAAACAAGTTAAACTATCCCTTTAAGTAAAAACAGAGTTGCTAAAGTGAGTTAGCATCCTAACATACAAGAATTAACCAGAAAACGTACTTAAATAAAAAAAAATTAACAAAAATGTCCACAACAAACAGAGGTAAAGCAAAAATTGGTTTCCAAAAGAAGATAAATTGCTAAAAAGCTAAGTTTCTCCTCTGTGCAGTGAGTTAGCATGCTAGCATAATGTTGCAGGTTTCCTGCTGACTGCTCACCTAACCAAATGTCTGTCTGCCAGCCACGCACGCGAAGTCCCTCCCTCTACTCCTTTGTCCCAGTGCAACAGTCCACTCAGCCTCTCATGTCCCACGAAAGTCCTCAAATTAAAAACATCCTGCAGTCACAGTCCCATCTGCCTGTCGCGTCCACCACCCGCATGATTGGCTTGCCATGAGCGCATTAATTAGCTGCACCTGGTTTGGTCATAGATCTACAATCAATCTGGATACAGCCGCGGGGGAGGGGCCTCGTTCATTCCTATGAGAGCTGTTCAGTGGGGCATTTATAATAGATCAGTGCGTATGACGCAGAGAAAGCTCTACTTCCGGGTTAAGAAAAGTGTAAAATACTCAGATCTACTTGCCGAACGCGGCCGAACGTACCCGAGCATACCCGAGCACTGACTCGGGTATGCTCGCTGGCTCACACAAAAGACCCGAGTGCCTGAAGCGAATAGAGCTCGTGCAGGAGCATACCTCTATATTAGCTTATTAGCAACAGCCACTAATCGACGGTATAATGTGTGGAGAGCATTACAGTAAACCTCACATTAGCTACATTGTTGTTGGTTACATTGATGACTGCCGAGTTAAAGCTCCATGAAAAGCCACATTAATGTGTTTAAGTACAATATTTCCCAGAAAAAATAATGACCCTGGTCGGCCACACTGGAAAATAAATGTCGCTTTATGCTAATTTGAATGTGCCTTCCCCCTTGTTTGATTGGCTCCTCCTCGGAAGGTGTAGTCAATTGTATTCCTCTAATAAGTCTCTCTTTATGCTAATTAAAATGTACCAAACCCTGTGTTTGATTGGCTGACTGCGCTTGGAACCAATCAAACACAGGGGATGGCACATTACAATTTGCATAAATATAGACTTATATGAGGAATACAACTAACGACACCTGCCGAGGATAAGCCAATCAAACAAGGGGGCTGGGACATTATAATTTGCATAAAGAGACAGTTATATGAGGAATACAACTAACGACGTCTTCCGAGGATGAGCCTATCAAACAAAGGGGTTGGCATGCTCAAATTAGCATAAAAAGGCACTTATGACCAGTTATCAAATTTCTGAAAGAGAGTGTAGTCGGATAACCTAAAATTAACCATCAACACTGTAGCTAAGGCAAGCTTTAGGTTCATATCTAACGTTAGCGAACAAGAAATCAGTAGTTCACTGTTAATTTCTCCACCTTTGTCACTGTAATGCCGTAACTGTAATTGGTTGATTCCGCTGTGAGCATTAGATGACGTGTGGCGGAGGTCCCGCCCACCTCCTACCAGACGATCCATTCTAGCATCAACCCTGCACCTGTTGCTCCTTTGTCATCCTAAAGACCGGGATGTTTGCCTGAAAGAACTGAATTTGAATTTTGGAATCTTAATTTGAATTTGGAAAATTGAATTTGTATTTCATTATGTAAAATGTTAAATCTGAATACTTAAAAAAAAGGGGAAAAAAAGAGAAGAAATTCAATTTCAGATTTATTTTTTAAATACAATTATTCAAGTTCAAAGTACAATTTCAAATTATTCTTTTTGATTCAATTTTAAATTATGTGATTAAAATTTATTTTATTATTTTTATTATTTATTTATTTTATTATGCCATATTAATTATTTTTTCGTTATTCAATTTAAAAAATATGTTGATCAAATTCAGTTTCTAAAATTCAATTTCAGTTTCTAGTTTGTTTTACTTTTTATTAACAGTTTTGAAAAACAGTTCATTTATTGGTCGATAAAGAAAAAAAGTACAAATGAAAATAATGAGAAAAGTAGGTACAAACCAGACTGACTAAACTACAATAAAATATTATTAAATTATGAAAAATCTATTTTTTAATTATAATTTATAATATAATTAATTTTATTTTTTAATAAAATTAAAATCTTTATTGGTATTGTAATTTTAAATATAACATTATTAGAATTATACATTTGTTTTTGTAATTTCTTGCAATTCGTGGAACATTTCTTGCCAAAAAGATTATTGATTTTGAAAGAAGTCAAGCCAATGTGATTCAAAATGTTAAATAGCTTGTGAGAGGCTTCTGAACACACCAAACAAAAAAACTGATGTCAATTCAGCTTTCATCCTGTGAACAGCTGCATTGTGTTGTTGTAGAAAGTGTATTTCCCTGTTACCATGTGTCACTAGCCAGTTGAAATATGTTGAAAGTGACTTCGCCTTAAGCAATGATGTAACCACCATGAACCCTGAGTGTGGCCTTTTAGAGAGGACAAACAAAGACGTACAAAGAAAGAAGAAGAGGTCAGGGCTGTGTGATGTTATTCTGCTGACCTGAAATTACAAAGAAGCCTTGACCTCCAGTGGCGGCCACCTTTGACCTCCTGTGCCACGCTCACAAACACACAAGTCCATACATACACAGGAGACCTTGGCAACTGTTGCTGTTTGGCGTTCTTCTGGTGCACACAGATCCCAACACCACCTCCCGTCATGAATCACCTGGCAAAAACATAAATAACTGGAGATATATATCTGTAAACAGGGACAGGCTTTATCATTAACCCTTCGAAACATGGACCGACAACAACTGTTTTGTGCTGCAGATGCATTTCGCAAGCATTTATATGTGAGAAAATTGGTCTGATTTCTTTCTAAAACATGAGGGAAAAGACAATCAGCAATCTGGCAAGAAATGTCCCGCAAAAAACATGGAAAATGTAAAAGCTGAAAAATGAGAAAGAGGGAGAGAGAATTATTTGAATAGGAAAAAAAACATTGGGGAATATATAATTTTAGTTATCATGATTATACATTTAAAATTATTGTAAAAAAAATATAAGGATATATTTTTTTTCTAGGGTATTTATTTATTTTCATTTAATTATTTATTTATTTATTTATTTAAATTACCACTTTTTAGGTTTTTTTATCTATTATTATTACTAATGTCCTTGCTCATTTTGGGTCATTTCTTGTTGAGTTGCTCTTTGCAAATTCATCAGGTTTCAAAGAGTTGATATCATTTTTTACTCAGTTCCACACACAAGTGATAAGTACTTTTCTGTGCATGTGTGCATACCATGCATGCATTTGTGTGTGTCTGTTTGTGTGTGGCTGTAGGCCCTGATGAAATCGCAGTAATCCTCGGGGGCCGATAAAGCCCTGTTGGTGGCAGCCCGGGAGGCCCCCAGGCACTCGCCGCCCGGCCCAGCCAGGACCAAGCAGGGACCAGGAGCTGTAAGCTGCTTTCTCTGTGTCAGCCGCCACATGTCGCACCAAGACACAGCACAGCACTGGTGCCTGTGGACAGCAGAGGACAGGTACACACACACAGAAAACAAACAGTCATGAAAGCAGGCAGAGAGACACATCTGGAGCTGTGTAAGATTCCGTACACTTTAATAAAACACTCTGATGCTTCCACACTTCTCTGCATTTACTTTCTCAACTCTCATGAACCACCTTAAAAACAAGACCCTCCTCTTGGCTCCAGAGTGAGTCTATAGTGGATTTTCCCATGGTGCAACACTGATACCAGCAGGCAGAAATGAAGAACTGCATGCAGAAATCTCTTAAGGTGGACCGGTGCTGATCTTTGCCTCTTTTTTTCACCAGACTTGATGCTTCAGAGAGAAACTAAATCATGGCTGGTGCTGAAGTGATACATTGTTCAACATAACATGATTAAATGTGGATTTGATTGGATTAAATTATTCCGTTTTTATTTTGATGAGTGCACTTATTAGAGGAGGTGAACGTGCTGTTCACTATTTCACCAAAAGAGGAAAAACAGAAGTGGTTCAGGAGAGGTCAGATGATCTGTGGCAATGGCCTCAAGGCTCCTCTCTCTCTCTCTCACACACACACACACACACACACACACACACACACACACACACACACACACACACACACACACACACACACACACACACACACACACACACACACACACACACAGTCTGACAGCTGACAGCCATCAGGATACCAGCCAAGTCATATGTGATGGATGAGATATCTGCCGTCAGCCAAAGTAAAGTGTGTATCAGCATACAGCACAACCCCAGAGTCACCCACCCCCACACACACGCACACACACACACACCCTCCGTCACCCCCACAGGGTGACTTGTGTGACTCTGATTTGTCAATCAGGTGACTCACTGTGAGTGTTTGGGCAGGAAAAGGTCAAGATCAGGATGCTTCTTTAAGTGAATATTTAGAGTCAGAATAAAATGTTCATTCATGAATTAAGTGAGTACATTTTAGTATTACCTGATGCAACAAGTATGATATATATTTGTTTCAGTATTATTTGTGTGAACAGATCGACAGTCTGTGTATTAATGTGAAAATTATAAATTATCTTGTATAAATTGGAAACTGACAAAAATATTTTGCAAATATAAAACGGATCTGCAAATGCACAAATAAAATCCACAAATAAAAAATATCCACAAATAAAAAATATCTGTGAACAGACTCAAATAATTTACAAATAAATTAAAGGTGTATGTGAATATCTTTCTAACATTTATAGCTTTTAGACATGTATTTGTGAATTTAGTTTCTATCTGCAGTGTCAATTGGTTATTTTCAGATAGCACGTGTTCACCCGCTGATGAGGTTATTTCCGCATTTCAATTCCAAAGAAAAGCGCTTTTTTTTTTTTTAAATAATCAGCGACAAGTTCATTATTTTCATTATGGTAATGTGACACAGTGGATGCTTGTGTGTGTCTGGGCGGTTTCAGTTTGGTTAGGGTTAGGGAGAGATCATGGTTCAGCGGATAAACTGTTGTTAAGCTAAAATAAAGAACGTTAACTTCTGGTTTGGATGCAAACTGCAGTCTCTTTCCTGCATAAAGGTCACACTGCTCTCTCCACTGGCAGCAGCTGGATTCCTGTTTATATGCACAGAACTTTTAATGCTGTTCTTTTTCTGTTTGACAGTCTCAACTCCAGTGAGTAGGCCTTTTACTGTGCGGTCTAATGCTTTGCCACAAGTAATTATTTCATGACTATTAGATGAAAACTGACATGCAGATTGAGTAAAATCTCTGCCATGCAGCTGTTAAGATATTGAGAAAGTATGAAAAATCAGAGTTCCTGTAAAGTGTTCACTCTTGGTTTTGACAAATAATAATAGTCAGCAAACTGCTGGGCTTCAAAGTCTGGCCAAAATCCAAACCCAAACAGTAACAAAAACGAGGTCAGGATCTTCAAGTTCTGATCTATTCCTTTTCTCGAAACACGGCCGTTCTCATCCTTGTTTACTTTAGCTTTAACTTGGCCGCGGCTTCAGCGTTCTGGTCCAAAAGACACTCGACTGCTCAAATTTGTTGTGACGTTAGCAAAATGCTGACGTCAGTTGACGGCGGAACAAAATCTCCCATGCTCCATCGAGAAGCTGTTATTAGTGAATCAGTTTTCCGATAAGAGCGAAGGGACGTTTGTGGAGGAGTGACGTTGCACTGAGGTGAAGCCCTGTCGTAAAGCTGCTGAACATGAATCAGCTGTCCTCAACAGTTAGAAATAACAGGAACGAAATTTTCCCAAGATCAACTTGACATTTAACTCAGCCTGCTCGTTGTTTTAATCGCAATATGACTCATTTGTATCTGAGATAAATACCACAATGATATTCCCAACCCTTTCCCATTTCGTCCCTGTAATCACAGTTTCAGTGCAATCAGTTTGTGCTCCTAAAGTTTTTGCCTGAGATTTGAAATCTTGGCACACGTTTTATATTTCCACTCCTGCAATCTGTTTTCATTAAGCCCACGTCTCCCTGACGGAAAAAGACAGCATTTTTCATTGCCAGAGTACACTAATCTGTGTCAAATATGAAAGAGGGACAACGCTCTGCTGATGGCGGAGACGAGGGGAGTCGCTGAATTAAGTTGTTTTGGTTTGATCCCACTTAAACTAAAGAAAAGAGAGACAAAAGACAACATTTCACTGCCATGCAATTATCCATTA